>NC_073692.1:136313494-136334494 GCF_029784155.1 Uranotaenia lowii
CGGTTTCTCTCAGATCCAGACTGCGTAGCGATGGTTTTGTCATCTTCCGAATAGGCCACTCCCGAGCAAAACCCACACACAAAATTCGAGTTGCATCCAAACCTGGACTGGAAAGTATTACGTCACATTGGGAAAATTTGCGGCAAATCCTTTAACTAGTAGCATAGCCCGAATTCCTGCAGCTATGCTCAGACAGCAAAAAATAAGAGGTTGCGAATTTCACGCAATCGGAAAAACACAATGAAATCAGGGGTCGGAAAACTAGAAGCTAGCCAAATTGGATGTTTTCCTAGAATTTTGTCCCGAATGACGAATGTTTAACGGTTTATGTCGTCCCGATAGAATCTGCGGAATTAATTTGACTGGCTATCCCTTTCCATTGTGTGAACAGATGTTTCTTGTAGTTTGTAAGGGAATTAAGTTTAAATTTTGCATAACTACATGCAGCTACATATTTAGGGGAAATTTCGTTGAAAATTTAAAAGAACACAATAAGAATAAATGGAAAATTTATTAAAAGCAGATCTAATGAATAAGAAGAAAAACTTATTGAAACGATGAAAATATACAGTAAAAAAAGGATGACGGAATCTAAGACTAAGTAAAAAAAGAAAGACTAGAATAGCTAAAATACGCTCATAAATATTTCAAACGAAACAACAAAGACTAAACCAGAAGACTAAATTGAAGACATAATAGAAGACATAATAGAAGACACAATAGAAGAAGGAAAAAAAGAAAGGAATAGAAGAAGGAAAAGAAAGAGGAATGGAAGACGGAATAGAAGAAGTAGCAAAACAAAGGATAGAAGAATAAATAGTAGATTGAATAGAAGGAATAGAGAAGGAATGGATGAAGAAATACAAAAAGATATACAAGAAACAATAGGAGAAGGAATAGAAGAAAGAACAGAAAAAAGAATAGAAGGAAGAATAGAAGAAGGATCAGAAAGAGTAATAGAAAAGGGAATAGAAGAAGGATGAGAACAAGGAATAGACGAATGAAGAAGGAATAGAAAAAGGATGAGAACAAGGAATAGAAGAATGAATAGAAGAATGAATAAAAGAATGAATAGAAGAAGGGATAGATAAAAATTTTAGAGAAGGAATAGTAGATGAAATACGGGAAGAAATACAAGATGACCTACAAGAAGATATACAAGAAAGAATAGAAGGAGGAATAGAAAAAGGAATAGAAGAAGGAATGGAAGGAGGAATAGAAGAAAGAATAAAAGGAGTAATAGAAGAAGGAATAGAAGAATGAATAGGAAGAGTAATAGAAAAAGGAATAGAAAAGGAATAGAAAATGGATGGGAAGAAGGAATAGAAGATGGGATAGAAGAAGAGATAGAAGAAGGAACAAATGATGGGATTGAAGAAGAAATACAAGATTTAATTCCAGAAGAAATACCAGAAGATATACAAGAAAGAATAGAAGGAGGAATAGAAAGAGGAATAAAAGAAAAAATAGAAGAAGGAATGGAAGGAGGAATAGAAGAAAGAATAAAAGGAGTAATAGAGAAAGGAATAGAAGAATGAATAGAAAGAGTAATAGAAAAGGAATAGAAGATAGATGGGTAGAAGGAATAGAAGAAGGGATAGAAGAAGGAATAAAAGAAGGGATAGAAGAAGAAATAGTAGAGAACGGATAGAAGACGAAATACAAGAAGAAATACAAGAAGATATACAAGAAAGAATAGAAGGAGGAATAGAAGGAGCAATAGAAGGAGGAATAGAAGGAGGAATAGAATAAAGAATAGAAGGAGGAACAGAAGGAGAAATAGAAGGAGAAATAGAAGGAGAAATAGAAGGAGGAATAGAAGGAGAAATAGAAGAAGAAAAGAAGGAGGAATAGAAGAAAGGAAAAAAGACGTAAATGAGATGGAAATAGAAAGGAAAAGAATAGTCCATCTAGCGAATTGAGAAAAGAATTGGAATAGAAGGAGAGATAAAAGACTGAAAAGAAGAAGGAATACAACAAGAAATAGACAAAGGACTAGAAGAAGGTATCGAAAAGCAATAGAAGATAGAATTATAGAGGAAATTGAAAAAAAAGACCAAGAAATGGAAGGAATATAAGAAGAATGAGAAGGAAAAGAATGAGGAATCAAAGAAGGATAAGAAGAAGGAATAGAAGAAGGAAAATAAGAAGGAAAATAAGAAGGAATATAAAATTAAATAAAAGAAGGAATAGAAAAAGGAAAAAAGAAGGATGAGAAGAAGGAATATACGAATGAATAGAAGAAGGAATAGATGGAGGAATAAAAAAAGGGATAGATGAAGAAATACAAGAAGAAATACAAGTAGATATACAAGAAAGAATAGAAGAACGAATTCAGGAAGAAATTAAAAACAGAATGTAAGAGGGAATAGAAGACGAAACAAAAGAAGGAATAAAAATAGGAATATGAGGAGTAATAGAAGATAGGA
Organism: Uranotaenia lowii; assembly: GCF_029784155.1. Taxonomy (NCBI): domain Eukaryota; kingdom Metazoa; phylum Arthropoda; class Insecta; order Diptera; family Culicidae; genus Uranotaenia; species Uranotaenia lowii. The sequence continues at coordinate 136,315,924 of NC_073692.1, forward strand.
AAGAAGACGGAGGCACTACTCTATTGGGTACTACTTCTTCAATACAGTTAATTGGTGCGGGAAAAAGAATTTAGCATGTGGTCAAGCTTCTATTTCAAATGCTCTTCGCTCTTTTCACCACTTTATAATTTTCTTCTGATCTTCTATCCGTCTTTCATTTCAACTCTTTAACCCTCACCGACAAAGCCGCAAATTACTTTCATAAAACAAATTCACGGTGATTTCTCTTCTTAAATAATAAAAATAGATGAAAAATGAATCGAAAAATAAATTTAAGTAAAATTTAAAGTATCTAAATGCTAGACGATGGAAAAATGGAATAAATAAAGAGCAGCAATATAGTAGAGAATGAATAGAAATGAATTAGAAATTAAAAAAAATATAATAGGAAAATAAACAAATACAGTAAGGTTTTTTACGCAGTTTTTTTACATGGCTTTTTTACACAGTTTTATTACGCGGTTTTCGGAAATTGAGAGAAAATATTCTAAGTCCTTTTCAAAGGAAAACACTTAGAATCTTTTTGAGACCTGAGACCTGAGACATGAGACCTGAAACTTGACCTGAGACTTTTTTTACAAGGTTTTCCGCAATTAGCACCGTTTTTTACGCGGTTTTTTTTCACGACAACCTTACTGTATCGATAAGTGTTCTAAAAATGCAGACGATAACAATACTACTTTTAAAATATATCAGTGAAAAGAAAAAAATTATAAAAAATTTCATAAAGTGATATAAAATCGTAAAGAAATATTGAAAAAGAAAAAAATTAGAAATCAATCCAAAAATGACAAAAAGACATTTTCAACAGCTTAAAAAACATCACGGAACACGAAGTACAACTTAACAAAAATAAAAAAAAACTAAGATAAAACACAAGAAAGATGAGAATTCAAAGTATAAATTGTAAGGAAATAAGAGAAAGTGTTTATATAGCCAAAAAAAAGATATATCTGTTATTCTATCTGATTATGATAACGCATATAGTTAACCGAAGGTTGCCAGAATATTTTCAGCACGTTTCAAAATCAAATCCGGGCAAATATATATAAAAACCTGGCAAAATCCGAGCATTGGATTTCAAAACCGACTACAAAAATTCCGGGCAAATTTTGTCAAAACTCAGAAATTACTCAACAAAAATCAAGAAAAAAAAATTGAAAAAAAAATTTAAATCGTATTTTAAGCTTCCAATAAAGGCTTCCATGATTATTTTTATAAAACTTGCTAAAACAATTTCGTTTTGGAGGTATAAATAAAAACAATTTTCAACTAAATTTGTATTTTTTTTTTTGTTTGATTTGACAAATAGAGTTAATGTAATCCGGGCCGAGCTGGACTGTTCCCAAATTTTGTATTAAATATCTAGGCAAAAGCTGGTAAATCCGGGCAATCTAGCAACCCTAAGTTAACTACGCAAAAATAACATTTTGGTTTATCTATTCAGAAAATAATTTTATTGAGCATTTTCATATCAAGACATATATCCACTTCATGTTTGTGTAGTTATTGTCAGAAACTTTTGATAAGATTTTCTATCTGCCTATGTGGCATCCCTGGTTAAGTTGTGGTAAAACTTTTCTCTAATACCACAGTTGATTTGCACGCTACACGCTTAAAATATATATACGTTGAACTGAGTAATGGCTACACAATATACAATATACACACTTATTTGAACAGTATTAATAAAAAAACACAAGAAAGAGTAATTTTGATGAATAAAAAGAAAATAATATTTGCAACAAAAAAAAACATAAATAGAAGGAGAAACAAATTCAGACGAGAGCAAAGAAATGAGGAACAAAGAAAATAGAAAAAAACGAAACAACAAAAAGTAACAAGTTAAAATAGAAAAAGAAGAATTAAAAACAGAATGAAAAAGTCAAATATGTATTACCACAAGGGAAATTTTATGCAACAGTCAAAGAGATGTAACAAATCTGATTTGACAAAACATAGATGAAAACCAACATACTTAACAGAAAACGAAAGGAGAGAAGAGAAGAAAAAATGAATCATCAATTAAACTGATAATTTTTAATTTTTAATTAAGAGTGCTTACGTCGCTTAACAAATAGTTACATAGCCAAAGTCCTATGGAATCCTGTTTGATTTCTATCTTGTTTAGAATTTCTAACTTTTGACTGTTCATTTCTCTTGTAGCTGCATTGGAAAACCAAGGCTAGAATAAACTGTAACGTCGATCACACTTCAGCTAGTTGGGGGTGCTAATTTTACAATGTATGCAAATCATCAGCAGCACGATGAGCCACCCAGGTCATCGAGAATGTGAGGGTTGGCTCAGCAACGTGATCCAGCAGCAGCCTGAGTGAGCAAAAGTCTTTCGACTCACCTTGCTCCAATTCCCTCGGCTGCCTCTTACATTCCTTTTGATCCGAGCTCCCGGTCGCTCGCAATCGCAAATATCACGCACACCAACCACCACCAGTTGAATTTCAAGTTCAACGAGCTGTGAAAAACGCCGAACGCTCACCTTCCGGCGTTTCGGTGTGGGTACACTGAACAGTCTTTGTTTTATTCTACACCATCCGGAACGCGCCGCCATTCGATTATTCTGAAACTGCCTTCCTGCCTGCCCCGTTCGTGGTCCCGTCGGGAATTCCGCGCGCCCGAAGTGCCCCCTTTGTTTCACCATCGTATCCAGATCGTCGAGTTTGTTCGGGATTGACTTGCCTTACCGATTGCCGAGCGAAAAACTAATTGTGTTGCAATAATTGTATTTGCCAGCCGACAGTCCCGAAGTGCGATGCTGTTTTTTTTTTCTTATTTTGCTAACCACATTTGTTTATTGAATTTATTGCGTTTTATCGCATGTACGTAGAATACCCACACGACGGCGAACCCAGTTCGAATCAATGAAGTTGTAATTGCAGTCGTTTTTGCTCCTAGCTGCAAGCAAATGTGCTGTGGAGTCAGTTCTAAACTGTAAACTCGAGCCGGTCATATTTCACAGTTAATTCATTGACCTGTTTCGTTCCCTTCGGAGCCGCGAAACCATAGCTCAAGTGCAGCGAATTTAACAACCTAATCGAAATTATTGACAAGGCTTGATATCGGAATGGAGCTATAGAAAATTAATTAATTCCATAAAAAGTCATCAAATGAAATTAAAGACCATGAAGAGTATATTTAAATTCTTGTTACATCTTTTAAAATAATACGATTATTCTAGCCTTTATTATCTAGCAATACATTTTTCCTTTTCAGTCAAAAAAATTTTAATGAAATTATTTTTTTCTTTTTTTTTCAGGTAAGTGATGCCTAACTTTTCTGAGATTCATCGCTTTGGTAAGAAATGAAAAGATGTCACATTAGGTTGCAATTTTAGTTTGCTCTGAAGACCAGGACAATTTAAATGAAAATATATAATGCGACAAATTAAGACATACTAACAAACATACCTACACATTGCATCTAACTGCCAGTCAAAAGTTTGGGATCACCCACTACAAAACATGCAAATTTGGATCGTTCATATCTCAGCTGCCTTAGAACATATTGCAAATGTTCTGATTTCATTTCAAAGATAATGAGCAATAGCTATTTCAAAGGTATTTTGTCCAGAAATAGGAAGTTTTTTCTGACAGCAAAAATTTTCAAGTGGAAATTTATGGAAAATTATAGTTCTTCAAGTTAAGTTTAGACTCGGTTAAGGATTTTAAATAAAGCTATGCACAGCAAGGCTTTCCTCAAGTGACGGCCACATCAAAATAAGGGATCACAGCTTCTCAGGCTATTTCACCTACCGGCGAGCGGAAAAAGACGTTCTTCTAGATTTTTAAGGAATACGGAAACATCAAAACACGGATCAAAGCTAAGTATTTGTTTAACAAATCTTCTCATAAAAAAAAAAGATTTATATTAAAATTTCCATGCTTAAGCTACGTATAGAATTTCCAACTAGAACATTGTTTGTGTGTGTTTATTTGTGTGTTGGGGAAGGGGTGTTTATTATTATTAAGTTCTATTAGTAAAGGGGTGTTGTTGATTCGATTTAGTGTGGAAAGTTCAGTAAGTTTACCATGTTTTTTTTTCTTCTACATACTCAGAGATACAATCGAAATAAATTTGTTTGGTATTCATAATCGTTCCGTGGCCGGCTATGACGGTTAATTTTTTTGTTCTTGAATCGTGTTTAGTGCTTAAAGTTTATATAGCAGTGATGAGTTTTTATTAATGTAAGTTTCAGTTTTTGTTGTTACGTTCAGAGCAGAGACAGAAAAATATTACGGTGACTCCAAAATTAAGGAAAGCTTCTGCTACACTAGAATAATTTCCTTAATGAGATTCTTACGGTCAGAACTAAGAATACCTTTTCATTCTTGCAAATACGATTAATCAAATAAATATTTATAATAGGTGGTCTGCTTTTATGCTTTGTGCTCTTCGATTCCCAATAGTTGTCTCGGCATCAAAACTAAGGTCCAGTTCTCAATATTTCTGCAGTCAGGAAATTAATTTATCAAATACCTAATTATCGCTATATTTGTGTTAATTTCTTTGTTTTGGAGTGTAAAGAATAAATGTATTGTCTTGTATTAAGGGTGGTCAGCTATTTGCTTGCTACCCACATGAGCGAAATAATCGTAGGATAAAATAAATTCAAGTTTTTTTATTACTGTTCCAAAGAATATTAGACATTGGTCATTCAATGCTTCACATTTTTCATTGTGAATGCTTGAAATTCAACATGATAGTTATTGATACGACATGGATATACGCACGTTCAGGTTTTTTTTTCAAATACACTTTTATTATACTTAAATTGAAGCATTTAGTTAGTTATTTTGTCTTCAGGAAAATAGGAGAATAGGATGCTTAAAATCAGATTACACTGGTCAAAAGTGTCTCCAGATCACATCCTTTTACCCACTCCCCACAATAAAATTATTTGCTAGGATGCAGAGGTGACCTCGGTCCTAAAGCACGAATTATTTCTTTTATCCCTTTCTCTCTTTTCCAATCTATCTATTGACTACTAGGACGTGGCCGGCGCCGTTATTGATGATTAAAGAGAGAGCATCAGTTTTGGGCATTGTGAATGTGCTGTCAGTCCCAGACACCATTCATTTGACCTTTGAACAAAATTGGTGGCCTCGGTCAATCACGGAGTAGCAACCATTGGCGATGTGGAATTCGTTCTACTGAACCACGCCTGCGATCATGGGATTCGAAATGCATTTTATTCAATATCATTGTTATACCAATAAAGAGTTTCTATAAAGTATACTGAGGAAGCTCAACGGCATTAGTCAATATTATTTTAATACTTGTTAATTAAATAAAGCATTTCGCGTTCAATGTTTAAAGGTGGATGTGAGTAGTCAATCAAGCTAAGCTAAGCTAAGCTAATAGCTATTTCAAAGGTATTTTGTCCAGAAATAATCTTTTAGTTTTGTACCTTAAACTTAACCTAAAGTTTGAACATTTAAAAAAAATCGTACTAAATATTCATCTCGGGATAGTGTGGATCAAATTTCAAAATTTGAGTTGCATTAGAATCCTTATTCTTTACTTCTCAAAACACAATGAAAAAATTGTTTGCAAAAATTTATGAATGTACTTTTAATGAATAAAATGGACACTTAAGTTATCGTCCAAAAATTTGGGATCACCACTTAGTATGGTGTATCGGCCAAAAGTTCATTCTTTTAAATTAGTTTATGAAAAATCAACAATTCCTAAGATTCCAAATGAACCCTTCAGATCTGCATTACGATGTTAGATGAGAAAGATATGAAAGAGATAAATTTGCAACGCCTTCATTTCCTCCTTCCTTTTAACAATGTAGCAAATTCAAACTCAACTTACGCAGGAGTTTTACATTCTATACACAGACACACACAGAAAAAGCATCATAACAAACAAGATAACAAGGAAACCAACAATTCTACATCCAGTATACAAAGCACAGTTGACAGTGACACAGTGTAACTACCGATAGCAGTTAAAAACATATTCAAATTTACGCTGATGAGGACAATTGAGAAAACAGGACGGAGAGAAGTTGAGACACAACATTTTTTGACAAGAAATAGCACCCTAGTAAAGAAAACAAGAATCATATTACACAACACCTTTTATTGTTACACTCACAAATTACAGTAAAACCCTGAAGAAGGCGAAATACATTACGCCGAAACGTCGGATGAAATAGGAAAACGCTATTTTTCTTAAATAATTTGACTGAAACAAAAATTTTCCAAAATTTTTTATTGTATTTTGAGAAGTAAAGAATAAGGATCCTAATGCAACTCAAATTTTGAAATTTGGCCCACCCTATCCCGACATGATTGGCTTTGAATATTGAGTGCGATTTTATGAAAATGTTCTAAATTTAGGTTGAGTTTTAAGGTACAAAACTAAAACATTATTTCTGAGCACAATACCTCTGAAATAGCTATTGCTCATTATCTTTTAGCAGGGTGGCCAGCGAACCGGGAAAACCGGAAAAACCGGGAAATAACCGGGAATTTGAAATCAAAACCGGGAAAAACTGTCAACAAAAGAAATTATTTTATACTCACATACTAAATGGAAATGTTCATGAAGAGATTTTTTTTTTCAAAGGCTTTAGATATAAATTTGTCAATTTTGTTCTGTTGAGATTAAGACATGGAGTTGCATATATGTATTTGTTCTCCAATTGAGCTTTTCCTTTAAATGTTAGAAATAACTAGCTATAAGAGTCCTACTTTAGAAAACGTGTTTTAAATAATTAAATTAAAAGCAGAATTTTGAACTCAAATTTAAAATTCAAACATCAGATTAATTTGTTGTTCGACCGGGAATAATTTTTAGGTTATGTAGGGACGCCGGGTTCTGGCGGTAAAGAAAACGCTATGAAAACCCAAACAATAATAACAAACAGTGAATCGAGTGATAGAAGTTTTGCCACGGACGTGTTCCAAAACGACGGAGTAGGCGCCGACGCTCTGGCCGATTACCAGAATATTGGACACGTAAGTCACACGCAAGCTTTCCTCCTCACTTCCGACATGAAATGAGAATTCAAATTCGAAAACTTTTGGCCAGAATCCGGACGATTGATGAACGCTTTAGGAGTGCATCTGCATTGGACAATAACACGAATGTCCGAGTGAGCAATTAATGTGAATATTAATTATGAGAAAATATGTTTTATGCTCCTGTATTTAATTTTAGTTCCTTGATAAAGAATTAACATAATTCGAAACGTTGGATGAAGCACATATAAAAAGTGTTATAATTGACCTGATAAGACCGAAAAGCCAATACATAACCTGAAATCATCAGATTCTGAAATAATATTCATATGTGATGTTTCGACTTTTATTGGATTCGGTGAGGTACTTTTTCGGGTTGCAGTCGAACTAAACGACTATTTATTTAAAAATAAATGGTCGTTTTTGCTATTTAAAAGACTGTTTGCCGAAAAAGTATCACACTGAATTAATATTCTAAATTCAGGTTTCAGATTAACATTTCTTATTCAGAAATCAGACTGAAAGTACAAATTTACAATCCTAGATTAAGATTGAAATGCAAATTTTCATACAAATATACAGCTTCAAAATCAGAGTCTGTTTTGAAATTACTGTGGAAAAGATAAAGTTTTGAAAAACAAAAGAATTCATGCAACTAAAATTAACCGAGAATAGAAATCAAAAATAAAAATTCTATTTTCAAATTACATAGGCGAACAGCACTTAAGATTCTTATATTCGTAATGCTGGTTTTGCAAATTTTTGGGTCTTGAATTCGAACTTTCCCAATCATTTCTATTGATATGTCGTTTGAAAGCTCTAAACCTCATCAGTTCTGAGTAAATTCAACATTGGTAATTGATGAGCTTATAAACATATATGAGGCCATCAGAGCCAAAAGGGCAAAAATGTTAGATTTTGAGTTTATAACGCCAATTGATTCTTCATGTTTCAAATTATGTTTTTTTTATTTTTTCAGTGCCTTATATGAAAATCGATAACGATTTCTATCAACTTTTGTTGCCCTCTAGAATTTTTAATTTCGTAATATTTCTTTAAATGTCTTCGAAATTTCCGTGTTTTACAGAATCGGATAAAAAACGAAATGAAAACTGATATTACTACTCTGAAGTCAATAAAACTCACGATTTTCGGTAAAATTGATATGAAAAAAACATCTAAAATTTTAAAATCCTACGAATGTTTCTCAAATTTTCTAATAAAAAAGTGTAGTAACACATTTTTAAAATAAATGTAGACCTTTTTTCAAAGGTTAATAGAATCTCAATCAACTCTTGAGCTGATAATAAAGGCTGATTGCTTGGAATCAGTGCCTCAAATAGAAATCAGCTCTTAAATTCCTGACACTTCAGAAAGCCTTGGTAGCAATTGAATTTAGAATAAAATATTGAAATTTAAATTCGTTTAATTCACTTTTACCTTAAAAATTTGTAAAATGTCTTTTCTACGGTACTGAAAAATTGCAAAGTATTTCCGCTGGCCACCCTGTTTTAGGTGAGATCAGAAGATCTGCAATATGTCCTAAGACGGCTGAGATATGATCGATCAAAATTTACATGTTTTTTAGAGAGTTATCCCCAACTTTTGACCGGCAGTGTTTTTACCTATTTATATCGCCGGGGGTCAATTGACCCCTTACACTTTTTCTACCAAAACTTTCTTGTTTCTCATCCGATTTATAAATTTTACAGGTTTGGAATGTTTGTAACGTGTCCTAAATATGTCCCTCAGACAATATTCAGCTACAATTATTTATTTTGAAGTTATTCAAAGTCTATCATATTTGAGTCACGTTCAAGGGGGGATTAGGGGGGAGGAGAGGGGGAGGGCAAAAGGGGTAATTCCCCCGGGCCCCTCGGCTCAAGTCCCCCCATAGGGGAGAAAAATATAACATTACTTTAATCATACTGCTTTAAGCTCTAGAAATATAGCCAAACAAGAATTGAGACGAGAAAATTTAAATTAAAACGTAATTTAAATAACAAGTAAGGGAGCCTCAGTGAAATCATATCTCTAATAGTTTCACTATCATATAAGTTAAGGGGACCCCCTAGAATATCTTCTTGTCCGGTAAAAAATATAAAAAAAAGAAAATATTTCAAGAGTAGCTCGCTAGTAATTCCTAGAATATTTTCTTTATTTGAATCAGTTTTAAAATCAATCATTATTTTTTCAATGTGATATATTTTTCCCACTCACTTTGTAAGAATGCAAAAGATGATGAATTCAAAATTATTGTAAGCTTTTCGATCATTATTGAAATTTGCATCGTATCTTGTATTATAGTGTCGTTAGCTCCAACTTTGTAATACACATAACGATTTTGTATATAATGTTTTTTTTTTTTTTAAGAAAAAGTGATGAAAACTTTATGGGATCGAGTTTGCCTAAATGTTTAAAAAATGTGATGAAATGACAAAATCAATGAAATTAGTTTAAAATTTTGATGTATTTCTGGAAAACCTTGACGATCGATGACCGGGAAAATCAAGAAAAAATCGGGAATTTTTGTAATGAAAAAGTCTTGGCAACCCTGATCAAGATTCCCATATAACGAAAAACATTATCCCGCTTAATTTTACAATCAACCACCAACTAGCCAGCATGCTTCGGATATCAGCTACAGCTCAATTGCACTTCGCCGATGCAAAGCCATTCAGTTAGTGGGAGTTAGTTGCTACCGCAGAACAGAACACGAGAAAAAAAATACCGATAGAAGAAGCAAAACTGACACGTGTAGCTTCTGCTAGGGATTGGTCACGTTCACATATTTGTTCCATGTCGTACTCAAGCAATCGCTTATTTAGAACGTTAGCTCTGAATATTATGACTACAAGCTTAATACCTGTAGGAATAAACAAACCTTGCCGTACCTGTGTTGATTGTAGAAATCCCAACAAACTTAAAGCTGCGAATTATACTGCTTTCGTCATTTAATTAAAAATAAGATGTTTTCAACGAATGATATTGTTGATTCATCTACAAGTCAACCAAAGCTTCATTAGATATCAATGATTCAATTAAGTCTTCTTGTGAACCCTTCAGATTTGATTTTAGTCGGCTTCCTTTTATACTGTTTGCAAATGACATTAAATTTTCTTTCTCAATCCGATTTATCCTTGATAAAAGCCGACAATTCGACCTAAAAATATTTTAAACCAAAACCTGTTGTTGGAGATTCCCAGATGCCAGAACAATGTTATCGAACCCACTTGTTGTTTACATTACGAAAAATTAACATTTCATTAACTGCGTATGGTGGTTTGCCCTCAATTCGGTCTCAAAACGATTGATCATAAGTGTGTTACCCCATACACCATCGCATTGGAAATCTACTTCGCCATTCTGGCACAGAAAGAAAGAAAGAAAGAATGAAAGCGCAGAAACGAAAAAAAATGGCACACGTCTGAAAATTTCGCTAATGTTTTGTTTATTTTTGCTCCGAGTAAACAACAATCATTCGCGTTTTCGCGAGGTCTAGATGCTGAGTGCTCAACTGGCGTTGTCGCGAAAAGGAGCATCTTTGTGTGGATTGAGGCAGCTCTCTCTCTCTGTCTGCTCTGCTTTAATTAGCATCCCCCCAACTGATTACAACAATCATCGCGGTAACTGTCATCGAGTTTTGCGGCTGTTCTCGATCCCATTGACAACCGAACGACGATGATGACAGTGAGGGTCATAATTGCCGGAAATCATGTTATTTTTTTATTGTGCTTTGAAGAAATTTCAATTTTGTTTCATCCTGTATTTTTAATAAAAAAAAAAAAAAAATTAGTCAAAATATTAAAAATATTTTAAAAAATTACATAAAATTGTCCGTTTCGAACGCTACTGTAGGTCTACCCTCGATTCTCTCCATCGAAGGTGATTAGCATACTTCAGCAAGTAATTTTATTTTGCGTTCTGTCAATCAACCGCTGTAAATCATGATGCGCAAAATCCTCTTGACACATGTTATTGCAGATGGATGACTTTACAGTGCTAATCAAATTTGTGATCGCTGTTAGAAGAAAATGATGGTAAAATTTTTGATTTGTATTTTCTACAGATTTCGAATGCTGATTCTGGATAATTTTATCTCTATATTTTTTATTTATCTATTTTTTGTTTACAATTTTTAATGCAGGTTTTGATATCCGATTTTTTAATTCGCATTACTTAATTCTGACATTTCTTCAGACTATTTCGGAATTCTTATTTCTGATCGAACTCGATATTCAATAATTCTGTTTTTTTCATTACTGACTTTAGACTTTTTGTTTCCGTTTTTTTGCTAGTAGGATAGATTTCCTTTGTCGAATTCCTGTGTGATGATTTTATTTCTGAATCTGAAATCAAAATTTTGATTAAGGATGAGTGATTCCTTAAATCTCATTTCTGTTTTTTTTTCGTTTCTGGGAACTAGTTTTCGAATAATAATTTCTGTTGGCTGATTTCTGTGTTTTTATATATGTTAACTGCTTTTTTTCTCCTGATAACTGATTTCCGCTTTCTGATATCTGATTTTTGATTCCTAATTTGTTATACTCCATTTCAGGTGTTTTTTTCTAATTCCAGATTTTTATTTACCGATTTTTGTTTTTTAATATTTTTAATAAATTTCTGATTTTGGAATTGATTTCTGTCCACTGAATCTTGATTTCAATTTTCTTATTTCTTATTCCTTATATCAGATTTGAAAACACTACCTTTCTATTTGCTCATTTATTTATGAGTCCTAAATTCAGGTTTATAATAAGTGATTCAATAAAACTGATTTTTCGTCTTCATTTCTTGAAAGAAAAATTTATTCAGGATGTATAAAGGGTTCCATTTTGAAATGGGACAGTTATAAATGCATGAATCTTAAAAATCATTCATTGGCTCGCAGGGTGGATTTGATTTAAATCACGATTTTAATCATTATTTAAATCACAGAAAGGCTTGAGTTAAATCAATGATTGAAATCATGGGTGGCCAACATTTTCAACAGGCGTGCCAAATTTCAGAAATGAGATTGGCTGGCGGACCAAAAAAAAAACAAATTGTTCTGGAGTTATAATACAAAACAAATAAAATCAGATTAGCCTATATTAAAAAACATTAACCTAGATAACTTCGAGTTTAGATTCATATTAATAAATCATTGTTGTTACTTGCATATTTTCACAAATTTTGCTCCATTTTAAAAATAGTAGAAATGTTACGCAATAATAAATGGATGATCCCTCCCAACTTATGTATGTATGTACGTCAATCTTTTCAAGGGATTTTCACGGTTTATCCATGCCACAAATGTCAAATCGCGTGACTATGGACATAAAGTCAATTTTATGGTCTGCAAATATAAACAAATGGCCGCCCATTTTTCAAATTTTTCAAGTTGACCGTTTTCCTTATAAAAATTTGATAGACAAATAAAAAAAAACCGCAAAATAGAATTGGTGAAAAAAGTAGCGTTCAAAAGCATTTGAAATTTTAAAGAATAATTTTTTTTTAACGAACCTTAACTATATCATATAACATTTCATATTTCAAATCAATTCAAGCTACGAATGGTTGAAGTTGTTGTAAAATTATAATTTTAATTGTGATGTGGATATGATTTGGTGATTTTTTTTAAGATTTTCAAATAATATCTGCAGAAAATTTTCAAATAAAGCGCTCCCAAATAAAATAATAGTTGTATTCAGCAACACTGAATATAAATAAAATAAAATAAATGGAAATTTTTTGTTATTTTGGCAAACCTGGGCAAATCAAAGTAAGTCATTGATCTATTCTTGTGATTGACAGACGTGTCTGAGTGAATCTCTGAATTGAGATTCGTACGAATCGGGAAATCACGACACTGGCGTGGTTGGTAGAGTAAGGACAGAGAGCGCAGATTGTCAAGGCTGCTGCTACGAAAAATTTATTGCTGTTTCGGCCTCCGGTAGAAAGACCGATTGGCACAGGGATCACAGATTTTAAGGCTGCTGCTACGATAAAAAAAAATTTTTTTCGGCCTCAGGTTGAAAGACGAATTGGCACAGGGAGCACAGATTTTAAAGGCTGTTGCTGCAAACAAAATTGTTTTCGATTTGGCCTCCGGTAGGAAGACGGATTCGCACAGAGAGCACAGATTTTAAGGCTGCTGCTACGAACAAAATATGTTTCTGATTCGGCCACTGGAAGAAGACAGAATGGCTAAAGTAGCGCAGATTTTTAAGGCTGCTGCTTCTGATTGTTTGTTATGATTTGGCCTTCCGGTGGATAAAGACAGAATGGCTTTAGAAGCGCAGATTTTTAAGAATGTTGCGGCTGATTGTTTGCTTTGATTTTTCCTTTTGGTGGATAAAGACGGAACGGCTTTAGAAGCGCAGATTTTTAAGAATGTTGCAGCTGATTCTTTGCTTTGATTTGGCCATCCGGTGGAAAAAGCCGGAATTGGCTAAGGAAGTGCAGATTTTTAAGGCTGCGGTTGTTGATTGTCTGTCATAATTTTCCGGTGGATAAAGACGGAATTGGCTTAGGAAGCGCAGATTTACAGGCAGCTTCTGCAGATTGTTTACTTTGATTTGGCCTCCTGGTGGAAAAATACGGAATTGGCTTTGGAAGCGCAGATTTTTAAGGCTTCTGCTTCTGATTTTGTACATCGATTTGGATTTTTAAGGCCATCTGGTTGGGAAGGCTGTTTCTAAGAATAAAGGGTGATACGATCAAAATTGGGTCTAGGGAAAACGCGTGTAAATCGGTGAAATTGTTTATTTAAAAAATCAAATTAAATTTCTTTTTCTAATTTAGGAAAAATATTCAGCTAGGATTCCGCTTTTCCAAATCCGAATTGCCGGGCCTTACGCTTAACCTCTGCCTTCAGATTTTGTACAGCCACCTTGTCCATCTTCTTCGGCGCAGAAAGCCGGTTCGCGTTGAACTGCTGCTTTTCCTTAGCAGTTTTTTGGTCTTCTTTAGGTTCCGCTTGACAATAGCCCAGTATTTCTCAATTGGGCGGAGCTCTGGCGTGTTGGGAGGGTTCTTGTCCTTGGGAACCACCTGCACGTTGTTGGCGGCGTACCACTCCATGGTTTTTTTTTACCGTAATGGCAAGATGCCAAATCCGGCCAAAACAGTACGGAACAACCGTGTTTCTTCAGGAAAGGCAGCAGACGTTTATACAAACACTCTTTCACGTAAATTTTTTGGTTGACAGTCCCGGAAGCTATGAAAATGCTGCTTTTCAAGCCACAGGTACAGATGGCTTGCCAAACCAGATATTTCTTTTCGAACCTTGACAGTTTCATGTGCTTGAAAATATCTGCTACCTTTCCCCTTCCTTTTGTCGTGTAAAACTACTGTCCCGGAAGCTGTTTTTAGTCGGCTTTGACGTAGGTCTCGTCGTCCATTTCCACGCAGTCAAACTTCGTCAGCATCATCGTGTACAGTCTCCGGGATCGCGCTTTGGCCGTCGTATTTTGTTTATCATCGCGATTTGGAGTCACTACCTTCTTGTAAGTCGATAGTCCGGCTCGTTTTTTGGCTCGATGCACGGTTGTAGACGATACACCCAGTTTATTTGCGGCATCTCGGAGAGAGAGGTTAAGGTTTCGCTTGAAACTACCGGCAACTCTCTTTGTCATCTCAGCGGCTTCCGGTTTTCGATTTCCCCCCGATCCAGACTTCCTGGCTGTCGACAAACGTTCCCCAAACACTTTAATTACATTTGTAACGGTTGATTTGGCAACTTTTAGCGATTTTGCCAGCTTTGCGTGCGAGTAGCTCGGATTTTCGCGATGCGCGAGCAAAATTTTGATACGCTGCTCTTCTTTCTTGGACGGCATTTTGACAACTGAAGAGTGAATTCCAAAATCAGAAAAGGAGCAATATTCTACACACACACACACACCTTCAAAATGAGGGGTGTTCAGGTTTTTTAAATGCAAAATTGAAAGAAATACGTCAAGTTGATATTGTCCCAATAGACAGAGTGACAAGAAAATCACAGTTTGAGAAAGCTGTTGCTAAGAATGTTTTCGGATTGTTCCGGCTCTGGGAAGGCTTTTATGAAGAATATTTTCGAATTGAGTGAAGAATAGACAGAAAATAAATAAAATTGTAAGATTTGAAAAGTTTTTCCAGTTTATGGAATGTAGAATTCAGATGAGGGATATTTGAAAAAAAAAAAATGTATTATTTCTGTATAATCTCTGAATTAAGATTCATAAGAATCGAAAAATCGCGACACATACATACATACATTAACAGCATTTAAAGTTTAGCGGAAGCCGCCATCCTGGATTTTAAGTTGGCGTCAGAAAGAAAAAATCAACTTTTTCTATTTCAGCCCTCTCACCCAATACCACCCAATAATGCAATTTTTAGTCATTTACAACATTTTAAAGTAAAGCGGAATCCGCCATCTTGGATTTCAAGATCGCGTCAGTAAGCGAAATTCGACTACTACTCGCTTAGTCTGTTTACCCAATACCGATTTTGGGGGGATTTCATGCGATTTTAAATCAATTACGACATATTAAAGTTACGCGGATGCCGTCATCTTGGATTTTAAGATGGCGTCACACAACGAATTTTGACTTCAACTCATGGTTTATTCCAACCCAATCCAACCAATCCCATTTGAAATTATCATTTATAAAGTCTGTCCTCATTTTTTGTAATAATTTTTAACAACTTAGAAATGAGGAAAGCATTCTACACGTGTAACTGGTTGGCTTGCGAGAAAAACGTCAAATTTTAGCTATTGACATGGCTCTTATTAAACCATTATAAAACTAATTAGCCATTCATCTGACCACTATAAAGTTATTAAGCATTGAATTGACTAACGTCATGTTGGTTGCCGAATCGAAGGGCAAAAAATCACGTCATGTTGATGGATTCACAATGTCAAGTATTTCAAGAAAAAAATTCTGACCTATTTTCAATCAATTCCATCATGTTTTCGATTGCATTATGTCATGTAGTACATTTATATTTATTAAAAAATGTTTTTCGCGTATTATATTTTTCTCCTTATAATTAATGTTTTATTACAACTTCCTTTTTCTTAAGATCTGGCGAGGCGCATTTATTTTAAGATACTATTTCATACACATCTTACCTAAAATCTTGACATGCAGAAGAAAAAGATGCTCCTAATGTGGTTAAAACATTTCTTTTTTGTTTTTAATTTTACCAGATCATATCTCAATAATGCAATAATCATTCATCAACCATCATGGATGCTGTTAAAAATTAAAAAAAAAACAAAAATTCGGAGAACGCACGGAATCGAAAGAAAGCAAAAATAGCTATAATATTTTATATAAGCTTTATAAAAGCTTGGGTGACCAAAATTTTATAGCTTAACGATTTTATTTAAGTTTAAAACATTGGTGATTATGAAGTTATTTCAATACATCAGATTATTTTATCATTCGCTTGTCTACATAGCTCGAATAAATTCACCAGAATATTGTTAAAGGGGTGTTATTTTGCGTTAATTTTGTAGTCATCTCTCCCCTCCTTCCTCAAATTGCAGATATCAGGTTAAACTTGGTTAGTTGAGATTTGATGATTCCATTCATCGGAACATCACTGTGTACTGCCAATTTGATCAGATCCGAAGGGATCTGTCGAAACCAAAATAGATTGTTTTTGGCGAAAAAGTAGCTCGTACCACTTCTCTTATATTAATAGTAAACAAATTTTGCATTCGGCAAACGAACCGAGCCAATTTGGCTATTAAAGGGATTGGAATGATAGGCATTCCCGCCAGGTTGGGCCCGGTTCGATTTTCCTAAACTGACACCTGTAAAATTAGATCTTTTTTAAGTTGTTCAGTAGGATGCCTGGCTGTTTACAAGCCGTTCTTTCTGAGGAAATGACCGAATATATTATATATGCAATGGGTTTTACTACTTTTTTTTTTTTTTCAAAAGTCGATCCAGAGTTCATCAGTACAGCACTGCAAAGAACGCCCACGCTCCACAGTTTTCGGTCGACGACGACGTCGACAGTGAAGAGTTTAAATTTAGCTTCTCGAACGACCAGATGATTTGCAAACTACTGATGGGGCTGATGATCCCGGTTCGCAGTTGCATTTTCGCTGAAAAGCGATGCAAAAGATCTGCACCACTTCTGACATTGGTATGTAAAACGAAGGGATTTTTGAGGTGGACCAAAAGGAGGAAAACTCTGTGTAATATGATCTCGTCTTTGGGAATAATTTCCCGGTACTACACCGGTTTCAACTAAATAGAACATAACGACTGCATGAACCTACTTCCTCCTAAACTCCGTGACGATTTAAACGTCCTCTCCAAGCAGTGATCATGTGACTGGCGCCCATGGTTTGTAAACAAATCAAACTGGGAACCCATACGGTCATCACTTTCGCTAGAACTGAACAAGATGCCTTTACGCTAGCAGTCAGTAGTTAAGTCGATTTACTGCCGAGGGCACTGCGCCACTTGATGAGGCGCGTGGACTCCGTGATTGGTAATCTAAACACAACACAGCCGTTGACGGAATACGTTTAGTTATTTGTAGACGTACCTCCCTATCCATCTTGCTGAGTCAACGTAATTCGGCGAAAGTGCAAAAACGGGATCCGATTAACGGCGGAGTGTGACATAACGGGCTGCCTGTTTGGACAGTTTCGAGCCACACCACCGGGATGGAGTGAAATTGCAATCTTTTTCTTGAGGGCGAAGTTTTATGACTTATTTTCTGCCGATGAGCATTCGCGAAAAACGTTATAAAGACTTTATCATTGAAAATAGACAGTATAAGAAATCTCAAATACAATTTTCTCATCCGTATAAATGTTATGTTATTAATGTGATAAAGCTTGTTTAAGAAATTGACATTTATGATCATGATGGAAAACGAAAAAAAAAGTTGCCTCGACTAGGAATCGAACTCCAGATTATCGCTCCGACACCTAACCAATAGGCCAAATCGTCAGATGGAACTAGGCAAGCTGTAGCTCTATTCCAAGTAACATTAAGAGTTTTTTAGCATGCTACTAGATACAGTTTTGGTTTTATAAGGGGCTTGAGGAGTCTGATAAAACTATCGGCGTTACTCGGGTATAATTCAGTTGACTTCATCGAATAGAATTCGCTGCAAGATTCTACGGCAGAAATCTCTCATCGTGCCCCGAATAATGGTGCTTATACTGAACAAGGGGGGGGGGGGTTTAAAAGGGCTACTCATAATGCCCCTACAGTGACTGATTTTCAGTTTTCGGCGAAAAATTTAAAAATGCATTTTTAAACGTTTTTATTTACTTTTCCAAGTTTCAGCCAGATAAGAAGCAAACATTTTTTAGTGGCTGAACTTGAAACAGTGATGTAACTCACATATTATAGCTGTTTTCTATGGTTGAATAAGCAACCTGCTTAAGGTGCTCGTTTTACCCTAACCCCCCCACTCTGTTTATGCCTGTAAACACAGCGGAAACAGAGTTTTCGTCACAAAGATTATGGATTTTTGTCAACAGGAACAGAGTCCCGCTAAATAATAAAAGTTTACGCAAAACAACCGGCAAATATAGATTTTATTCTTTTAAAGACCTTGTCACGAACTGAGATGTTACA
>NC_073692.1:137234994-137339036 GCF_029784155.1 Uranotaenia lowii
TCATGTCTAAATTTAGTTTATCGTATCGTACCCTTTCCCCGCATAATGTAAATATTTTTTAAGTTCTCAGCATGAGTAAATTCTGCTCGCGTTAAGTTGTTGATGATAATTGTTTTTTGCTGTCAGGCATGCTGAGAACAGAAAGCGTCCATTACCAGGGGGCTCAAACGAGCCTCTTGGTATGGGGGTGTGGTGGGCCGCTTTACAAAAAAAAAAAAAAAAAACTAAAAAATTAAGTGGAATGTGAAAAATGTACGCTTTTTAAAACAACTAACTTTATTTGCGGATGTTTAACGGACCCTTTTACCACTGCTTTTACCACCCACTTGACTTATTCAAGTACCGATAATGTTTTCTTAAGAAAAGCCAATCTCACAAGACGGCAACGGTTTTTCCAGTATTTTCCTTGTAAGCAGCATGTTAAAACAATACTTTGGATCTTGAGAGGATGCATTTTGTGATTTTTATCTCGCAAATTTAGAACTTTTTTAATCTTTCTTAAAAAAAGTGCGTTGACTGACAAAATCATGGTTCCTGTTCCTGGCAAACAGCCTGCTTTTAGCGATCATAAAACATCGTTTTCTAGCATAATAAAACCAAATACTACCTACTTATTAATTACACATTACATGCGACCAGACGCTCATCCTCTAGCCACAGATCAAAACATACTGGAGCTAGAGCCTCCATGTGTTCCATGCAAGCTGGTTAATTGAAGACGTTATTTATATTATCACATTATGTACAGCCCATCGTTGCCGGCATCGCATCATGTGGATCCGCGCAAATAGCAGCGAAAAAATAGCGATCTGTATGAAGCTCGCGTACACAGAGGTAGCATCGTAGGATGTTCGGTTCAAGTAATGATAAGCACCAGTGATTACGAAGATAATTGGCTTCAGAACAAGCAAAGCCAGGTAGCACACCGTGTAATAATCGACGGCATTGATTCTGCATATTAAATCCAGTTGGGGAATAATGGCGACAGCTTCGAGGAGCACGGAAAATGTCCACAGGATATCCTGAGGGTTGCATGGGCTTTCTGCGGAGAACAACGCTAGCACAAAGCAGGGTACGACGAGGAACTCGTTGTACAAGGTATCATGGTCCTGATCGTAGGTCTTTCGGCAAGGCCCATAGATGAGGTACACCGTTAGATAATTCATTGCAATAAAAGTGATCTTTAACATGAGCTCTGTGTGACTGTTGCTGTATTCAGGTGAAAGGAGATGAACGTATCGCAGAGTTGAGAGAAGAGCGTACAGGATCTGTGTTTTTCCGGATATGTTAGCACAAGATTTCGATCGCAGAATTTTGGTCAGCAAAATCAGGAAAGCTGCAGCGTGGAGCACATTATCGGTGATAAAGAATGCTTCAAGCATCTGGAAAGTTTAAAAAAATGTACTTTTCGCACTTTTAGTTTAAAAAGTGAATCAAATTACCTTTACAAGAATCGATACTTCCCATGGACAAAGATGGACTAAGCTTGCTTATTAAGTAGAATCAACGATTCAGGTGCTATAGTCTAGCGGTTAGCTCTAAGCTAGAAATGAAAAACTCATACTTCAGCTGATGCATTGTAGATGTAGCTCAAGAATCGGTTCATGTATTTTTAGTTAAAGCACACTAAAACGAGTTACTACTTAGAACAAGTATTGCGCCCATTGCACATTTAATGATTGTCGGTAACAGTTCATTTGATGAATGATTTACAGCTAAGATTTTGAACTATTATGCGTAGTATAGCACACATTGATTCTGTTTCAGAAGCAATGTGTGTGATACTGATGGTTAAAGTGGTTAAAGTTTGTATCTTTCTTTCCTCTTCGTTAGTGGAAATTTTGTTTCATTTTTTTGTTTTGAATGGTCCCTTAGATGAAATTTCCATAATCGGATCTAATAATTTCGGAGTACGAAAAGAAAATATTAAAAATTACAAACCATTTTTAAGATTCGGATTTAAATTTAATACTTTTAATTCTAATCCAGAATTGGAACCAATTATGTGTCAGAATGGTGAAAAAGTTTCATCCTTTTTTTTTTGTAAATTAGTAAATTATTTATTTGAAACGGCTCATACCTTTAGGCTTTAAGGAGCCAAACTCGTTTTGTTTGATTACAATTGTGTACTTAGATCTAGTTCACTTTTTTTTTTTTTTTTTTTGAAGAAAAAGAAAGATAGAAAGGGAAATATGAAAATAAAGAGAATTATAGTCGAAGATGGATAGCTTTTAGGAAAAGGTATATCTCGAACATATAGTCCAAGTCCATCATACCTAATACATCCCTCACTGGAACGTCGGGTGGTTTTCCTCGGGCCCGAAGGGAATCTATAAAGTTCGCTCTGGCGAATAGGTGGTCCTCACACGACCAAACAATATGCTCGATGTCATGGTAACCTAGACCACATCCGCATAAATTGCTGCCAGCAATATTTAAACGATAGAGTACCGCATTCATGGAATAATGATTGGACATGAGACGGGAAAATATACGAATAAAATCCCGAGTCAGGTTCAATCTATTAAACCAGGGTTTAAGGCTTACCTTTGGGATAATCGAGTGGAACCACCGACCCAACTCATCCTCGTCCCATCTACGCTGCCAGTTGACAAGAGAGTTTCTTCGAGCCAAGAAGTAAAATTCGTTGAATACGATTTCACGCTGGTAAATGTTGCCTTCCATCGCACCCACTTTTGCAAGGGAATCTGCCCTCTCATTGCCTGCTATTGAGCAATGTGAGGGGACCCAGATAAAGGTGATAGAAAAGCAACGTCTTGATAAAGTGGTCAATATATCTCGTATCATTTCGAGGAAGTACGGCGTGAATTTTCCTGGTTTTATAGAGCGGATTGCTTCAACAGAGCTGAGACTATCAGTTATAATATAGTAGTGTTCAATAGGTCGTGTGGCGATACTATTCAAAGCCCAGTGAATAGCTGCTAACTCTGCAACATATACAGAGCATGGTGACTGGAGACTGTGAGATGCGCTGGATATTTCGTTGAACACTCCAAATCCTGTTGTTTCCTCTATAAGTGATCCATCGGTAAAGTACATTTTATCAGCATCGACGTGTCTATATTTAGCTTCGAAAATTCTTGGAATCAGAAGAGGACGATGCGGATCCGGGATTCCACGAATTTCCTGCTGCATAGACAAATCAAACTGGACAGAAGAATGATCGTAGTCTGGGCTACAAACACGAGTTGGAGAATACGAAGAAGGGTTTACCTGCATTGACATGAGGATATGGTATATAGACATAAATCTGGTTTGAACATTTTGCTCAAGTAACCTTTCGAAATTTACAATCACCAATGGGTTCATGACCTCACACCTGATGAGGAACCGAAGTGATAGTAAATTGAATCGATCTTTCAAAGGGAGTATTCCTGCCAAAACTTCAAGACTCATGTTGTGTGTTGAGGGCATACAGCCCAAAGCGATACGGAGACAACGGTATTGGATACGCTCTAGTTTGATGAGGTGAGTTTTGGCAGCTGACTGGAAACAGAAGCTACCATATTCCATAACGGATAGAATAGTTGTTCGATACAATTTGATAAGATCTTCTGGATGGGCTCCCCACCAGGTGCCAGTAATTGATCGGAGAAAATTGATTCTTTGTTGGCATTTTCCTTTCAGATACTCAATGTGGGCTCTCCAGGTACACTTGGAATCAAACCAAACCCCAAGATACTTGAAACTCCTCGATTGAGTGATCGTTCTGCCTAGGAGTTGAAGCTTAGGTTGAGCAGGTCTACGTTTCTTAGAGAAAACAACCATTTCCGTTTTCTGAGGGGAAAACTCAATCCCAAGCCCCAAAGCCCAGGAAGACAATCTGTCTAAAGTATCTTGTAAAGGCCTGTACAGATGAGACTCAGTAGATCCTGTGACAGACACTACTCCGTCATCTGCAAGTTGTCTTAGAGTGCAGCCTTCAGAGAGACAGCTGTCGATGTCACTCACATAAAAGTTGTACAAAAGTGGACTCAAACATGAACCCTGTGGGAGGCCCATGTAAGATGTTCTTCTAACTGCAAAATCTCCGTGAGCAAAGTTCAAATGTTTCTCACAAAGTAAGCTGTATAAGATGTTGTTCAATAGAGGAGGCAGACCCCGGGAGTGCAACTTGTCTGACAAAACCTCTATTGAGACTGCATCAAAAGCTCCCTTTATGTCTAGAAACACTGAAGCCATTTGCTCACGTTTTGCGTACGCCATTTGTATCTCTGAAGACAGCAAAGCAAGGCAATCGTTTGTCCCTTTGCCCCTTCGAAACCCAAATTGAGTATCTGAAAGGAGACCATTTGTTTCTACCCATTTGTCCAAACGAAACAATATCATTTTCTCCATCAATTTGCGTATACAAGACAACATCGCTATTGGACGGTAAGAGTTGGGATCAGACGCTGGTTTTCCGGGCTTTTGGATAGCAATGACTCTCACTTGTCTCCAATCTTGGGGAACAATGTTATGCTCCAAGAATTGGTTAAATAAATTTAACAAGCGAAATTTTGCAGCATCCGGAAGGTTTTTCAACAAGTTAAATTTGATTTCATCAATTCCCGGAGCTGAATTGTTGCAAGAGAGGAGGGCAAGTGAGAATTCGACCATCGAAAAGCTTGAGTCTAGACCACTATCAGACCTATCAGGAGGCACGTTCCGGATTATTTTTTGCACAGGTGTAGAATCTGGACAGACTTTCCGTGCGAATTTAAATATCCACCTATGTGAATATTCCTCACTTTCATTTGTAGATGATCGATTACGCATGCTTCGTGCCACTTTCCACAAAGTACTTAAGGATGTTTCACGCGATAACCCACTGACAAAATTCCTCCAATACGCCTTTTTCTTCCCCTTGGTTAACTTTTTAAACTGATTTTCAAAGGAAACGTAAGCTTCAAAATGGACAAGAGTTCCATGTTTTCGAAATTCTTTAAATGCTGTCGATTTGTCCTTATAAAGCTTAGAACACTGAGGGTCCCACCATGGATTAGGAGGCCTACGATGAATAGATGATTCTGGGATGGGTTTTGTTTGAGCGTCAACTGCACTATCGTGTATCAGACAAGAAAGAAAGTGGTACTCCTCCAAAGGAGGTAAAACGTGCATAGAGTCGATGGCGGTTTTAATTGTGTCCGAGTACTTTTTCCAGTCGATGTGTCTTGTAAGGTCATATGTCATATTTATTGTGTTCGAAGAGCTGACCCCATTGGTGATAGTAATTTCGATAGGTAAGTGATCACTACCATTCGGATCATGGACTACCTTCCACTGGCAATCAACCACCGTAATGTTTTCAAGTTTCATCCTTCGCAATTTGGTAGATTTTGGACGTCTTGAATTCGAATCATTTATTCGTTTTTGTCTATCAGCTCTTGTTTTAACCATATGACGTGTGGAAATTTTGAAATTGACTCAGCTTGAGTAAAATCGATCATTGATAACTGACGAATTAACAAACCTACATGAAAAAACAAAAACTGATGTTGAATTAATTTATTCTTCTCCATCCAATCAAGGATTCAGATTTTGTCTAGATATTCTAGATTCTGAGATAGGTACGTGGCTTTAAAAAATTTTGATTCAACAATTTTTAAAATAAAAAAAAAAAATCTTTACAACTATTTCTGACACTGCGTCATTGAGCATTTGATATTAAAGATTTCAACTCATTCAAGAACTTCGTTGAAGAATGCAAAACGATCAGACTTATTGTTTAAGAAATAACTTAGATTCAATTTGGGTTGAAATTACCTAAAATGCCGTCTAAATTCCCGTGTTATCCGTAATTGGGAAATGTAAACTATAAGAAAAGTTCTTTAACATTATCCTCAGAAATAAAAATCACTCGCGGTCTTGGAGAAAGTTGATCATTAAATTAAAACTTTTAATTTTCAAATCTTTGTAATGTTCTACAGCGTTGCACAAAAAAGTGCACAAATTGATTAAATGAATTTTTACCTATTTTCCAAAGTCACTCGAAAACAAGGGCTGTTAGTAAAAAACTAATTGTATTTTTGGAATCAGCGCTCCCAAATTAGTCTAAATCAGCTGTAAAGTTCTTTTCAACTCTGAAAAATGTAAATTTTTGTTGCCTTGTGTTAACACTAAAAGGACCGGCAAATTGAATATACCTATTCGGACCGTGACCAGTCAAAATGACTGGTAAAGGGGAAATTCTTTATATCACAATATTTTTAACTTTTTTCTTTTGACATTATTTTGTTATTAATTCGGTAACATTTTTGTTATAAAATGGAAATATTTTTTCACCATGGGTGCACGGAATCACCTCACTTTGGCATAGTTGACGAATGCGTGTATAACATAACATGAATATTTCAATTAATTATCAAAAAATAAAAACATATTATCTATCTAATTATAAAATCATGTTAGATGGTTATGGGTATTGATCATGGGTGCACGATTTCACTTCAATTTTGTTTTAGTAGATATTTTCTAGCATCCATCACTCTGAAATTTTTCAACACGTTTCCTATAAATTATACCTGATATTGTAGGTTTTGAAGCATATTTTATCTATAAGTAAAGCAATTTACCATGGGTGCACGGATTCACCGCCATTTATCCAAAATCATTTTTTTCGCATGCTAAAGGTAATGAATAAAGACTTTTATAGATTCAAATGAAAACTGTGTTATAGACATGGGTTTTCACTATGGGTGCACGGATTCACCGCGTTTTAATCAAACATTGGACTTTTTGGAAATTTTGAAAAAGCATTTTTACAAATCTTAACTAAACCAAAGTCGAAACCATGTCTTTCAAGTTGAGATATAAACATTTAAATAACGATTTTTATTTTAAGTTCCGTTTTTTTCATTCCTGGAAAAGAAATATTTCAAAAATATCTTGAAATAATAAATTAATTTATTTATTACTAAAAAAAAAAGGTTTTTGCAATCGTATATTTATCTGATAAGATCTGATCAACATCCAAGAAATTGGAAAACGGTTACCATGGACCAAGTGAATTTTGAGAATTATATGCATCAAGTTATGTCGTGTGACGGAAAACAGTGAAAATAAAAATAATGAATCAACATTGTCAAATGTACACGTTGAAAAGTTTTTCGATTGACCAATATTGCATTTTAAATACCTATCATATCTATTTAACTCAAAAATGTTTTGTGTTCTGAA
Source organism: Uranotaenia lowii (assembly GCF_029784155.1). Taxonomy (NCBI): domain Eukaryota; kingdom Metazoa; phylum Arthropoda; class Insecta; order Diptera; family Culicidae; genus Uranotaenia; species Uranotaenia lowii. The sequence goes on from NC_073692.1 coordinate 137,242,174, forward strand.
GCAAGTTGAAAACAATTTATTTCTATATAATTTACAACGGCGAATTTACAGCCTTTCTGTGCACCCATGTTGAAATATCTTAGCGCCGTTGTGGTGTATCAGATAGGCTTGCACGAGTCTGGTCTAGGTATGCCAGGCGTACTGGGTTCGATTCCCGGTATCGGCAAGAAAACTCTTGGGTTCAAACCCCATAAGTTGCCGACAGGTAAGATGTGTTTCCTCTTATAATAAAATTGTTCAATTAGTTACCAACTGGCCAGGTATATACACGGGTGCCGGAATACCTGTAAGTGAACTTGCATTGGAAATTTGTCGAACCTAATAATCTAAGAATGCATGTGAATACATACTTGGGCAGAAACTGCGGTGAAACCGTGCACCCATGGTGGATAACCATCATATAAAAAATATTCCGTGCACTCATGTTGAAATATCATTTAAATTATTCAGTTAAATAGCTGTTGTCTTCAAATTTGAATAAATGAGCACACAATTCATAATTATTTTAATCATTCTGGTTTAGTATAAAACATATTTATCACCTAAAACTACTCGATTACTCGAATGTACATGTATTAAATCTAACATAACTTTTACAAATCTTGATGAAATTTCGCCAAATGTTGACAGAAAGTTGACGATTGAAGTTGGGCAACAAAACAGACCAAAAAAATTGGGAGTCGAGTGCTTGAAGCGCCACACAGCGGCCAATCCGAGAACTTTTTCTACAAATTTTCATGACTTTGCATCGAAAATCAATAATTTCATAACGAATGACACACTTCTGCCCACCATAAATCAATTAGGGCTCATTGTCTTGAATGTAGATTGCAAATGAAACCAAAAGCAAGCGAAAAAAATTATCTTGTTTGAGTTATAGGGTTGTGAATTTTACCAGTCATTTTGACTGGTCACGGTCCGAGTGTCCATGGCGAAATTTATCTCGCTTATTAAAAGAGCTAGTGAAATAAAAAATACACAGTTTTGTAGAGATTCAAAATTCATGAAAAGTCATATTTTTTGCGAATTTTTAAAGCGAAGTATTCAAAAGATATTCAACAAACAAAGTGACCAACCAGTCATTTTGATTGGTGCGGTCTTTCTAGTGTTAATAAAGAAAGATATATGTATTTTAAAAACTAAAAATTCGGAATTCAAATAAGAGCTTTTTGGTTAAGGGTTCTGATACAAATTTCTCTTTTTGATTCATAATTCATAGTAATAATCTAGAATCCAGATTCAAAAATCGTTCTCAAATTCTAAATTCAGTTTTCGAACTCAGGTTGAAAATACAGGAAAAAAAAAAGATTTCAGGTTATAGAATCATATTGAATCATATTCATGATTCAGATTTCAAATTTAGATTCCAGATTTAGATTTCTCATTCAGATTTTAGATTTCGGATATCAAATTAAGATTTCAGATTCAGATTCAAGATTCGAGATTTCGATTCAGATTTGAGATCTATATTTTAAATTTAAAATCATAACTAAAAGATTCCATATGGAGATTTAGGATTCAGATTCTCGATTCAAGATTCAGGTTCAAGACTCTGATTCCAGATTCAGATTTGAGATTCAAGTTTCAAATCTCAGATCTGATTTAGGATTTCAGATTCCTGATATTCAGATTTTAGATTCAGAAATCATAATTAGATTAATTTTTCAGCTACAAATTTAGATTTAAGATAAAGACGCAATTTTCCGATTTTAAGTTTAGATTTTATTTTCAGATTAAGATTTCAAAATTCAGATTAAGATTAAAAAAAAAATTTCATTTAGTTCGAACAAAAATTCTTCAGGAACTTGTGTAAAATTTCCAGCGCTCTCCTTTAAAGAAGCCGTTAAAAAATGACGAAAAACAGTGCCATCTATTGCTTGATTTGTAACTTTTGAACGGCGCAATTAGTGAACCTACATATAAGAGAAGCGACATCTCAAACACAAAATTCTAATCGATACAAAAAAGCATTTTGTCGCAGAGCTTCTACCTTTCTTATTGAAAACTCAACCAAGGAAGGTATTGTGATTGTTGTTATAGTTCAAACCAGAGCTGGTAATGGTGATGGTTAACGACTGACATTTAATGAGAATGCCAGCTAGATCGAAATCACATCATTTCTTTAACCAAAAGCATGCCATCATAACACGTGGTTGATCAGTCTAGCTAGAGCGTTTTCGTTGATAGCTTCGACCCATACCCAATCACTTTGTTAGTTGTAGTGACAGAGCCAATTGCTGAGATTTAGCGAGCAAACGTATGTCAATGTGCTACTGAGTTTGTGACCAACATATAATGATCTTCAATAATCACAGAAAATGGGTACCGTGATATTTAGAAAAATTCGGGTTTACATTCATGCACACGTGACTGTGCGTTAAAATTTTGATTGGGAAATAAAAATGCGGGAAAATCCTACATATGTCTCTGAAACAGGTTGCAGTTCGTTTTATGGGCTATCTAGTAAGCAGCTCGAGTTTATAACAATAATTTGGAAATTTCGCTGTTGCCAGGCTAGATGAGAAATAACAACCTTTAAATATCAACAGCCCGCATGGCAGGAAATTTTAGAAGGCCATCAACTCAATCGAAACCAATGATATTGAATATTTACTATGCTTACTATCATTGAGTTCTTGACAATGATGTTTATCAGCCTGCTAATGATCCCTGACTGCGGCTCGGTGCATAGTTGGAGTTTGGGAAAGTGATGATGATTGGAAAAAAAGTAGCCATCTTTAACGCTGTCAATTTTTCCCAGCTCTGGTTCACAGATAATTTTTTAGCTGGTCATATGAATTTATGATTAGCTGCAATTTTTTTCAATGCTTTGGTGAATCGTGTTCCTAGTTAGAAAACTAACTGATTATTAACGAAATTCAAGTCATCCATACCGTTTGTCGCGATCCTTCGGGCATCGAGTTCAATGTTGTTTTGTTGGATTGAAGGAGCGTTCACTTTAGAGCTTGAACATTGATCCAGAAAACAGTGCTGACGGTTTTTTTGTCCAAGATTTCGGCGATGTTGCCACATATTTTATTTTAAGAGGAATCAGACGTCGTTTCTCTTATATGATGATTCACTAGGCGCAATATATGGCACTGTTTCTAGATAGCTCTTTTGAAAGTAAGAATTTTTCGAAAGGGCGCAATGGTATTTGAACTCATAAATAAATAAATTTTAATACAATTAGATGAATTGCTCTATATAATTAGATTACCTAACCACGGATAACTTTAAGCTGAGAAAAATAGCATCATATTTTTTCACTGAGAGACGACAAAATAACAAACAGATGCAAGCTTGAATTCTAGAAATCAGTGCAAAATTTCAAATGCTTCTAAATGATAGCCGAATCAACTGTTGAAGTACCTCATTATTGGAAGAGCGCAATTTTATATGATCTCGAAAAACAATATACAATATACAATCGTAGTACAATGAACGGCACATTACACAACAAGGTACATTTATCTGGTCCATTCTATATTTATTCTTTTTACTAAAGAGACTAACTAACAACTTTGAACAAGCCAGAAGAATCTGTTGTTTTATACAGTTGAGCTTAAAATTAATAATCAAATGAAGCAATACCGATACTAGGCTTCTCTGAGCGGGCATTTTCAAGCATCATATCTGTTTCTATTAAGTGTTTCATGCTAGTTTTAAGCAATTAGAAAATCTAGTTTAATCTAAAAATTTTGATTACGCAAATCGTAAATGTGTTAAGAAGCTTCAACATCAATTTGGTCGAAACTCGTGGAATAGTAATACCGACCTTTCCATAACTAACTTATAGTTTATTATATTGTTTTGTTTACATTGTCCTTACTTGTAGACAGTTCTCTCTGATGTCCTTGGAGACATCTGGTGGCTTGATTCAAAACAGTCGTCGGGACTTTACACATTTTTCAAGGCCTACTTCCCAGTAAGCGCGTCCTCTCAGAAATCGACAGAGCATGCAAAAAATGAGAGTTGAGTCACCGAACTTAGAATAAAACGGTTAACTTCGGCGACACTCCAAGAACGCAAATATTTTCATTCGGTTTGTCTTGCCGAGATACCAAGAGGCAACAAATACGAATGCGTACATGCGAAATCAGTTTGAATCGTACACTCGTACGGTGTGGTCGCATTTTGTCCCCGTGTCCCGTGTGTGCTTTCAATCGTAGCTGTCGACTTCTCAGGCAGGCGAACACGCGTCTCGGAGGGAAACATACAAACACGATTCGGATTGTGTTCGTGTGTTTCTCTGGAGGGCGTGTCTTAGCTTAATTCGTGGCACTCACCCAAGGCACGTGTATGGTGTGTTCCTCTCTAACGATGTGATGATGCAAAATCGCCAGAGAGATCGTTACGATCCCTCTGGCGATTTGAGTAACCTCTCTGCCGATTCAAATTTACCGGGTTAGCTTGTACATTAGGGTGTCCCAAAATTGCATAACTTCTGGGAATCTGGGGGCTCACCCTCAAAATGGTAGATTAGGATGTGCAGAACAAACTTTTGTATGGGGCCGACTAAAAAAAATCATGTTTAGAGGTTCCGCAAGCGCGATCTTTCAAAAAAGTCCACTTTCAAAAAATTTGATTTTAAATAAATTCTGGGTCCAAAAATTTTCATAAAATTTATATATTTTATATTTTTTTAATTTTGTTTGAGTTAAAAACTACACGTAAAAAATACAAAATGAACCAAATTTGTATCAAAATGTAAAACTAGCAAGCTATTTTCAAGAAAAAAAAAATATTTTGGTCAAAAATTTTTGAATTCAACTGACCAAAATGTGTACCAAGCGTAGAATATTTTTGATACCAATGCCATCAAAAGATGCGGATTTTTGTGCACTTAAACTTTGCTGAACAAAACATGTGGTTTGTATAAACGTGTGAACAGCTATTCACGATTTAATGCTTAACAAAAATCACAATTTAGGATGTTTTTTATTTAATTTATCAAATTTGTCTTAATAAATACCTACTTTAAAATCAAAATACTTGCAAAAAAAGACTTGGATGGTTTAAAGGAGTCATCAGAAGGCCATATGCCGAATTTGAGCAGAATCGGACAACAGGAAGGGGTTGCACTGAATCTCAATTGTGAAAGGGATTCTGAGACATAGTGTTCTAAAGAAGCATAAAAAACTGGTTTTTTTATCATACATTTTTGTCTTTACCAATTGATTGCTTGGTTATGTAAGTTTTATTAAAATTTCAATTAAGACTAACATTTCACTTGAAGACTGCAACTCGATTGGACTTAAAACAAAAAAGTTATGGCTGTTCAAAGATTCAAAGATCCGCATCTTTTGATGGCATTGGTATCAAAAATATTCTACGCTTGGTACACATTTTGGTCAGTTGAATTCAAAATTTTTTGACCAAAATATTTTTTTTCTTGAAAATAGCTTGCTAGTTTTACATTTTTATACAAATTTGGTTCATTTTGTATTTTTTACGTGTAGTTTTTAACTCAAACAAAATTAAAAAAATATAAAATATATAAATTTTATGAAAATTTTTGGACCCAGAATTTATTTAAAATCAAATCTTTTGAAAGTGGACTTTTTTTTAAAGATCGCGCTTGCGGAACCTCTAAACATGATTTTTTTTAGTCGGCCCCATACAAAAGTTTGTTCTGCACATCCTAATCTACCATTTTGAGGGTGAGCCCCCAGATTCCCAGAAGTTATGCAATTTTGGGACACCCTATTGTACATCTGTTCATCTGTGATTTACAGGGTCCGGCAATTGAACTGCTACATTACTTCAACAGTAATTATTTCTTTGCACACGGAACAGTATTGAACGACCCCTCATCGCATTGTTTACATTAAGTCTTAGGTATCATTGCATGTAAGTGTAACTTTTGTAATCAGGTGTTTCGGGATGAATAAACCTACTTGGTTTAAAATCCCTGAGAAAAAAAGAAAAAAAGTAATCAGGTGTTATCTGGAAAGATGGATCTTGAACAGAAACGTGGCAAACGGCAGAAGGACATAGTTCGTGAGCTGTCCGATATAAGTGTGTGTAGAAGTTTTGTATACCGTACAGTTAAAAGATACCTGGAGACTGGAAGTGCCAAAAAACGGTATGGTGGGGGACGCCGACATACTGTGGTGACACCTGCCATGGCGAAGATCGTCAAGATGCGCCAGAGAAATCCTCGTCGTAGTACACGTCGACATTTTGGTTCCAGGAATTAGGTTTTCCAATAGGACTCGGCGCCGGCTCACAAAACAAAGAAAACCCAACTTTGGATTGCGCAACATTCTCCAGGGTTCATTTCGAGTTCCGAGTGGCCGGCGAGTTCGCCAGACCTGAACCCTATGGACTTCGCTGTTTGGAGTATGTTGGAGGCCAAAGTCTGCTCTGAAAAACATGAAGGTGTGGAGGTCCTTAAGCGACAGCTCGTGGCAGCCTGGGATAAAATACCACAAGATCACCTGCGGGCCTCATACGATGCGTTCCTCGACCGTCTGCGGCGAGTGGTTAAACGCAAGGGCGAACAAGTCGAACTTTACCAGTGAATTTTGTTATCTTATTTTAATCGCCGCCGGGATATATTCTTATTTAATTTTTGGCATTTCGGCGAGTTGTGAAAATTCAAGGAAGAATATTTAGAAAGAACATGAAAGTATTATAGGTGGAAAGATCAAAGCTAGAGCGCTTTGGGTAGAAGAAATGGAATAGTTGGTGAAAATGTGAGCAGGGCTTTTGTTTTGTGAACAGCTTTTGAACTACTTGCGTGATTCTTTGCCGCGCGCCGTTTCAATGTTGATAGGAATGTTCGACCCGTCCGTGTTTCAATGTGGGTAGGAATGCGATGGGTTTCTTCATCGCTTCCTATCAACATTGAAACGGCGCGCGGCAAAGAATCACGCAAGTAGTTCAAAAGCTGTTCACCCAAAGCGCTCTAGCTTTGATCTTTCCACCTATAATACTTTCATGTTCTTTCTAAATATTCTTCCTTGAATTTTCACAACTCGCCGAAATGCCAAAAATTAAATAAGACCAGTGAATTTTGAAAAAGTAATTTGTTTTCAAGAGAATTTGAATCAATTTGAAATAAAAAGTTGTCGTTTTGATCAATTTATATGCTTAGTTAATGTAGCACTTCAATTGCCGGACCCTGTATATTCAAATTCGGATATTAGCTCAAGATTTCTGATTTATATTTACATATTGTAATACGGTTAAGACTTGAGATTAATCTTCAATTCTCAGTGAGTTTTTTTTTTTATAAATTTAGAATTCAAATGTAAAATATAAAATATAAATTTAAGGTTCAGGCTTGTACGCATATTGAAATTAAAAAAATATATGCAAAATAGATAATATTGAAAATAAATTAAAACAAATTCATAAGGATACAAATTATACCTCAACTTTTTGAATGACAATCAACTTGTACCACGTTTGAATACTTTGTTGTCTTTTCTTCCTAGTAACCTGATAACACAAATTTTGATAATGCACTTGTGAAAACGATGCTTTTTTGAGTCATTTGGATCCTGCTTAATCCAGTAAGTTATCAATTTTGAAGATGGAGCAGGAGAAGAAATACAAAAAAAAAACGCTGTTTAATCAATGAAAAACAAAACCTCATACGAGCATTCTAGAATGCCACTAGGTATGCTCATAACTCAGTCACTGTAAAACTCAAACAAATTTGCGTTTTTTTTTGCACTCTCGTAGATTGATGCTGTTTGGATTTTTTTTCTCGAATGGACCCGAAATGTAAGAAAAACAAAATCATTTCTCTTCGACTCAGACAACAGTTCTTGAGCAACGACTCTTGTTGTTTGGCGACTACCTACTGCTGATAAAAAAAAGACGCATTTGTTTCTGCTGCGAGAGTTTCAAAATCCAGTCACTCAAGTGCTCCAGCGACGAAATCAAGTGTCTCGCAGCGTTTCTGTTGGTGCGTGTTTTGTTTTTGCTTTCCTAGAATTGAGTTTGTAATTTTATGTCTTAAGTGCCTTAACGAACCATGTAAGTTGCATTATACTAACAAAAATAAATTGTTGCTCTGAAAAATGCATTGTAAAAATTGTTTAAGGCTCACTAAACTGACTTTAGAGCAATTGAATGCGCTATCTCCAAGCAAGTTCCACGATGTTTTCAAGAACGTGGTAGAGTCTTGGCCAGAGGCAGCAATTTTTTGCTCGGCTGTGCTGCCATTCAAGAGCATCGATTCGCTGTGTGATACCTTCGATCGCTATCTGGACAAGCTGCAGGATGAAACCAAATGTCGAATCATGCGGCAGTATCCGGATTTGGCTGGTAAACTGCTGGATAGCCACGAACTGACTAGTGATTCAAGCTTCGAGCATTCGTGCGCAGGGTTGGATAGATTGTCAGACGAACGAAAGCAACGGCTAAACGATTTGAATGAAAGGTTGCACATGATTGAAGTGTCATATTTAAACGAAATTGTTCTAATCAAGCTTTCAAATTTCAGGTATAAAGCAAAATTCGGGTTTCCTTTTGTGATATGCGTGCGTGAAGCTGGTAAATTTGAAATTATCTTCAAAGCCGTTACGGAAAGGATAAACCACGATCCCGACAAAGAGCTACTGACTGGGATAGAGGAAGTGAAGAAAATCTGCAGATTGCGTATTTTGCAGCTGGTGCAGAAATAAAATTCGAATTTTGAAAAAAAGGTTATCGAATATAAAGTTGTGGAATGTTTTAATTGCCCACATATCACTGATGATCAACCCTCCCCCCCCTCCTTATAAAGCAATAAGGGGCTGTCCATTAATGATGTCACGCAAAATTTGGAAAAAATTTACCCCCCTCCCCCCTCTGTCACATATTGTCACAAATTTCGTAACCCCCCTTTTGTATTACGTAACGTTTTCCTAACCCCCCTGGATTAAAATTTTCAACCCTTTAGAAATTTGAGTAAAAATGTTGCTTTTTTAAGTTCATCGGTTTTATTCAAAGAATTGAAAAAAAGGTTACGCACTTATGACAAGCCTTTAATCATTACTTAAAACACATTTCAATCATGAGTCCAAGGATTATGTTGATGATTTCCATATCAATGGCCGGGAAAGTCGAGGCAGTAGCTGCAGTATCAGCGACGATGTTGAAACCATCCAAATCTAGTTCCTCTTCTTCAATCCATTCGCAATCCAAATCTTCTCCACAGGTTAGAATAGCCAAGCAATCCTGTTCACGTTTTGCCACAATTTTAGTGGAACAGATTTTCCTGAGTGTTGCAGTGAAAGTGTTCTTGTGAACTTTCTTATGCTCGTAAAATTTACCAAAAGTGATTACGTGAGTATTATTATTCATTAAATGAATGGTGCAAGTATAGTTTTATTGAATTTAGGATAAAATTATTTGGTATTGTTTTGCTGATTTTTTGTAATGATAAGTGATGTCACGCTCAAGCAGACCCCCCCCCTCCCCCCATGTCACAAATTGTCACAAAAATCGAAACCCCCCTCCCCCCCTAACGCGTGACATCATTTATGGACGGCCCCTAATGCAATTTGATTTGGACCAGCGGTGGCCAGCGGATCTTATAGATCAAATTCCAGGTTTTTTCGGTTCAGATTAAATTTTATTTTTCTTGATTAAAATATTTATACCCAGATAAAACTATTTAAACATCGATTACCTATATCGTAGAAAAAACATTTTACAAATTTCAAATTTAGACATGCTCTTGAATTTCAATATGACACTATTGGGAGTTTGGCGGCTTGTAGCTTCCTTCGATTGCATCCAAATAATACAATTTCTTCGAGGACACTCAACGAATTCTCGAAATCTTTTATTTTGCATCATTACTTTTTTGTGGATGCTCCTGAAAGCGCAGGAAAAATACTCCCTAATCAGACCTTGAGTGTCAATTTTACACTCTTAGATTAAAACCGCTGTATCTCTCTTGTTCCTTAACCGATTTTTATAAAATTTATAGTTTTGAAAACCTTGTAGCGTTTTTCAAATATGTTTCTCGGACAATATTCGCCTACAACACTTCAGTTTTCCGTTATTCAAAGTTTTAGAAAAAAAGTCTATAAAACATGCTTCGGAAAAAGACTGTAAATCATCTAAGGAAATGTAAAAAAATGCACTTAGTGTCCAAGCAAGTTGAAATTAGAAGATATGCGTTGGTCTTAGTCTTAAGTCTATTTTTTTTTTAAGATCATGACTACAAAAAATGTAAAAAAGTGGTGTAAAAACCGTATTTTTCAAACAATAAATCGTCAAAATTGTTCAAGTCATATCAGATAAAATTTGAAAAGAGGATTGGAAAGTTTACCTGGCCCATTTTTGCGTTTTTAGATTTACGAATTTTTAGAAATACGAAACCCAGAATTTTTGACGAAATTTCAAAAGAATTATTGAATGAAAGACCGGTTTTACACCACTTTTTTACATTTTTTGTGGTCATGATCTTAAAAAAATTCAAAAAATATATACACTTATGGCCAACGTTTAGATTCTAACTTCAGCTTTCTTGGACACTAAGTGGAATTTTTTTTGAGTTTTTTTGTAGCTGATTTATAGTCTTTTTTCCGAAGCATGTTTTTTCAGATTTTTTTTTTCTTGACTAAGACTGAAGTGTAGGTGAATATTGTCTGAGGAACATATGCAAAACTATAAATTTTGTAAAAATCGGTTGAGAAACAAGAGAGATATCTTGGTTTTAGTCAGGAGTGTCAAATTGACACTCCAAGGACTGTAACGGGTAAAAATTTCAGGGACGGATGAGGATTAAACAACCTTCGGGTTCAGTAGACGAAAATGCGAAAATTTAAATTAATTATGTTTAGATACGATTTTGATATTAAAGTAACCACGTTGAAAATGAAACTTTAAAAAAAAAATTTTCAGTAAGGTATGCGTATGTGTTCTGTACATTGAATATGGAAAGTTGTCATATAAGCTTACTTACAAAAAAAAAACAACCTTCCGGCAGTTAACCTTCCAAAGCTGTTCGCAAAATATCCGTGCAAATCTTTTTCAAAGATATTTGACCTGTAGTTTACTTGCGTTCCCCTGGCTGCAAATATTGACCGATTTCGATGAATTTTAATTCATTGTATAGATAATTTATTCTAGTTTCTCAACATTAAAAAATTAAGTCGAAATGCCTTGCCAGCTGATTCCGAATGAAAAAAGTCTCGAAAAAGAGCCCCGGAACATTTAAAACGGCGGACAAAACATGCGTTCGAAAATTCATAATGAGTTTGACATGTCTCTCTTCTACCCTTGAACAGTTTTTTATCGTAGCTCGTATCATCATACAGTAATCAATAAAAATGTGTGCAATTACGTCTAGATTGAGAAAATTGAATTTGTATAGCAATCAGATTAATAAAATTGAATTTGTATAACAATCAGATTAAGAAAATTGAATTTGTATAACTATCGGTGTATAAGCAGAAATGTTACAGTCAAAAATGTGGATTTTACTGTTTAGCTAGAAAAAAAGTTCGAGGATCGTTGAGTTGACCAAATGAGCTGAAATTAGGCATGGGACCTTCTGGTAAGCCAAAGAATGATTTTAGACCCAAGGTTTTGATTCTGGGACGTACCCAGTGGTCGGCAACGTGCGACTCGCGAGCCGAATGCGGCTCACTGGACGCAAAGTTGCGGCTTTTGGCTCACTTCGTAAATATTATTTATTTCATTTAAAAAAATGATAATTAAAAAATCGTGTTCAATCGATATTTGAGTCTTGTAACCTAATCATGATTTTTACACCAAGAATTCTTAAAGCTACCGGAGATATCCTTCTAGGTTTCACATCTCCAGAACTCCCCTTTTCCGTTTCTAATAAACGCTGTTTTTCTCAAGTTTTCAAGTGATATGCAATTAAAAACAACAATACACTCTGTGGAAAATGTTGAGTCAGTTAAGTGTTTTTTCAAACCATTTTGGAATAAATTAATAATTTTGACAGCTTTTTTCAACTTTGACAAGTAATAACCTCAATCCTATTCTAATGTGTTATTTGTATTGAACAAAATAATTTATCGAACTTAATATAGCGATTTAAAAATATTATGCATTTAATATAAAAAAAATAACATTAAGCAACGGAAGTAGAAAAAGATAATTTTTTTTTGAATTTTATGTTGTCGTATGTATAAAGAAATTATGTTATAAAGTAAAATTATATTAAATGCACTTAAGAAACGAATTGATATCTGTATCTTCAAATTGTGTTAGAAAATGAAATGTAACTGGAATGCAAATCAACTTTAAATAGTGAGTTGAGAACGGAATCATAATTTAAAATAAATCCAAACAAAGTTTTTCAAATTGCAATTCTTTTTTATAGTAGAATTTGGCAAAAATATTCAAATTTATTGTCGGTTTGAAAACAAAACTTAATGATTGCGCTAAAAGCGGTACAAAATAATTTTTGTTGTAATTATTCAGTTTTAAAAAAATCCATTTTACTTCATGAACCTCTCATTCGAAAAAAAACAAAAAGTCTTTGAAAATATTCAAAGTTCTAAGTATGATCTTGTAACAAACGTTGCCAAAAACACAAACAATATGAATGAAGTTTTATGGCTTATGTAAAAACTGAAGTTATATTTCATTCATCAACTTATTTTTTGAAGTTTCTATCCTTTCTAAATTTTTCCCTCTTTTATTCTTCTCTTTGATCCCTTCAAATACTGATCATGCTAGTTTAATACTTTAGACGTCAGATTTATCATTTGACTCGAATTTTCAATTAAATCTCCGAAATCACAGAACTATAGATTTGTTTTGGTTAAAACCTAAGATATTTTGGATATCTAGGTTGTTGCTAGTTTGAGAGAATAAATTATGGAATCATTGACTATATTATGTATCGAACTTATTATTTCATTAAATTGAATATATAAAAATTAATGAATCTATCCCAAAAATATATGTATTGGAATTTTTCAGATGCGTGAGTTCGGCAGACAAATATTCTTGAAATAAATTTTAAAAATTATAAATTTTAAATGAAATAAGTTGCACGAGCATAATTGAGGAAAATAAAAATTTTCGACAACATATGAGGCGCTAGGGATCAGAGGAGTGCAAGTGTCTTAATAATACTTAGTTTCAAGAAAACGCGCTTCAAAGTTGTGAAGGTGCTCGATTTTTCATATATTTTTCGAATTAGAGCAGTTTTAATTTAATCAAAAAATTAAAAAAAAATTATATGAAATTTGAGTTTTGCACCAGATGTACATTGAAACATGAAAAATCGTTAGGTATACTTAACTCAACATTGATGATTTTGGCACTTGCACCCCTGTGATCCTGAGGGCCTCATGTATCATAACATATTTGATTTCACCCCAATATTCAAATGATTAGTTAAAATTAACGTGATGTTATTGTGAAGTGTCATATGCAAAACTTAGTTTTTAAACTACAAGTATCGTGAATGATGTAAAAAGTAAACTTGAATTCACTATTCGAGCGTAAATGTCTCATTTGTATGATTTTTTTTTTGTTTCGATTACAGTCGTTTTACCATCTTTATGTTATTGAAAAACTTATCTGTTACAACTGGGTTCGATGTATACCCTTGGGCTCGAACATCGGCTCAGAAGGCAACTGACTTGCCAACAAAACTACATATATCACAAGCCCATTTGTATGTTATGAATAACAGCTGTTCGTATTGATTGGTTTATTTTTAACAATTCTAAAATATTGTTGATGAGTCAGGTCAATACAATAAACTTAAGCTTAAGAATAGACAGAACCAATTATCAAAGACAAACTTCATTTCAAGCTTATTAAAATTTCCTGGATGATTTAATATGCAAAAATTTCTTCTTCCATACAAATTTCAATATAAAATTGAAACGCGTTGCTCTAATTCAGTAACCAACCAAATTATTTAAAATTTTACATTGATACATGGTGACCAAAAAGGCATCAAAAAAACGTATTGGAGCTAAAAGTCAATTTTTGCAGCGTTTTTTGTACACACTTATCAGAAGAATCTTTGTATTCGAGATTAAAAAAACAAAATGATGTTATGGCTGGAAGTTTATGAGCTATATTAACGTTAAAACGCAATTTCCTCGAAGCAGCGATGATTTCAAAATTTCAGAACCTTCTGCAACCTTGGGTGAAGTGGAAACCATTTCAATCGTACAGGTATTCGTCAGAACTTCATGCAAATTATGGTAAAAAACGTATCAAACATACAGGACTAGTTTGACAATTCTTCTTTTTTCTGAATCCTTTTGCAGTCCCGAGATCGCCCGGTAATTTCATTTGTTGAGAATACAGGACAAAATCTGCGCGACCACAGGAAAAAGATAAAGTGTGACATACACCACCGACCAAAGTTTTGGGATCACCCCCTCAAAAACATGAAAATTTCTATCAGTCATATCTCAGCCATCTTATGACATATTGGATTTTTTTCGATCTCATTCAAGAGATTATGAGTAAAATCTTCTTGACATTTTTCAAAAACTGAACATAAAATTCAAACCCGATCATCTCAGGGTGGGGTGGACCAAATTTCAAAATTCGAGTTGCATTCGAATCCTTTTTTTTCAAACTTATCAAAACACATTTGTTTAATTTTGGGCAAACAATTTGCAATATACTTAAAATAAATAAAATAGCTACTTAAGTCATCGTCCATCAGTTTCTGATCACCTCGTAGTAAGGTGTAACGACCAAAAGTTTAGGATCAATCTTCTAAAACATGCATTTTTATTTCACGCGTATCTCTCTTGTCAAACAACGTCTTGTTTATTTTTTTTTTTATTTGGAAGCTTATGAGTTGAACTTGATTTATGGATATTCAATTGAAATATTTTTGAAGACTTGTTTCATTAAAACTTTAGATAAAGTTTCATCATTTTCTGATGGTTTTCACCAAATAGCCCGACTGTTGAAAAAAATGCAATTTTGTTTTAATCATAACTAAGTTGTCTTACAAGTTATTGCAGATCGGTTGAGCTTATTTGAAAGCTTATGACCTGCACTTACTTATGAGATAGTTATGAATTGGTATTAGGTATTTGATTTATGTTATCACAACTCAATACTCATTTAACACGTTCGTCGCCACGCTTATTTTGGTAGTTTTATTAGACGGGCCCAAAAAAATTCTGGGAGCGAGAAAGAAAAGAGGGAGAGTTCCCAGATTGGCAACGTGTGGCTAAACTGAGCAGCTAACTTGATTAAGAGAGCCTCACCCGCTTTTTGATGTGACGTAGCCCCCCCCAGGAAATACACCCGTCACCCGAATATGGGTGCCGTGGCCACGAACGTATAAACACTTATGTTCTAATTTTAATTAACGTTCTGGTTATAATCATCTGTGATATATTTTTTGAATTAAGCCTCCTAGATTAAGTGCAGTTAATAAGATAGCAAATAAGCCAATCCGATCTGCAATAGCTTGTAAGACAACTAAGTTATGACCAAAACAAAATTGCATTTTTTTAACGGTCGGGCTATTTGGTGGAAACCATCAGAAAATGATGAAACTTTATCTAATGGTTTAACGAAGTAAGTCTCAAAAATATTTCAACTGAATAGCCATAAAGCAAGTTAAAAAAGAATCAGGAGAACCAACAAATATGTTTAATAAAATGGGCGAAAAGATTTGTAGATATGTACAATTTTGAAGAACACTTACTTATGAATATGTGAAACTAAAAGAAACACTAATAAATTTCTCAAAACCAAATGACTGAACTGGAATATTTCAACCCAAAATTATGATTTCATTCATTTGCAAAGGATGATTTCGGATCAAATAAAACGCAACTTTATCATTACATTCAAGATGGCTTTCATTGAATCTTTCAAGTTCCTCACTTTTCACTAGAAAACGAATGCTCCCATCGCACTAAATCTTCACGATCAACTAACTCAAGAGTCCAGAACAACGAAAAAAAATGACGTAACCATTATCTTACTTAAACATTTGGATCGATTGTGAACTTTCTTACACACAACTTTTTTTTCATAAAATCATGATTTTAAAACTAGTTTAAATTATATAAAATATTCTAAAAAATATGTTGGCAAAACAATGATTACGCTTTTATTTCGGTAAAGAAACTGTATAAAAACGAATTATCAACACAATAGAATGAATGATTACGGATGCATGTATTCTAAATGTGAAATGAAAATGCTTAACAAATAAAACATACCCTAGATTTGTGTAAGAATCAGAGAGTTGTAGGAATTGAAACCACGTTGCAAATAGTTACAAATGATTTAGAAAACTGAACAATATTCTGAAACTATCTCTTAAGATGATGGTTGAAAGTAAAGAAGCCAAGCTAGAGCGAACAAGAGGAACTAATGTATTATTTCGGAGCAGACAAATTGCACCGGAATAACATCTTTTCGTAAACTCTCTACATATAATCACTGATTGGCGTTACCAAAACTCAACTATAACTGAGAATAAGTTTGGAAATAACACCCGTAAAAACCATTCGTACTCATATAACCGGACAGCACAATCTCATACTCTCAACACATCTTTGCTAGCATACACTCACAGACCTGGCGCTGATTTTTGTCCTTCCTAGTAACATTTTAAGATCAGTTGCAGTTTTTTTTTCTAATGATTTCCAAAGTATTTCGTCCCATTGTCAAGTGTTGTTGATGTCCGTGCCAAGGGGTTGTCTAGAACTTTCTCTTTGCCGTCTGCTTGGTGAGCATTTGTTTCATACTGAACGAGGACAGGCCGATTCCGAGGGCCGCTAGCAAAGCTGCTGAACGGACCGCAGTACGATCGGATGACTTCTGACCGGCAAATTCATTCACCTGCAATTAAGTTTTGATAAAAAAAAAATAGACGAATGACGTATTGATTAATGCTAGGCAATTTCTGATTGTAGCTTAGAACTATTTTTAAACGACTTATTGACAAAAAACTTATAGTACTGTAAAATCTTTACTATCAAACAATTAGTTATAAGAACTTCCGATATATAATAAAACGCGCTTTTAGGATTGACTCCGTTATTACTCACGGCTTCGATAAGACTGATAGTCTATTTTATTCTTTTCTCTTGTTCAGTTTCGGATCGCAATCAATGCGATGTTATCAGCAGACAATCATACAGTGTCTCTCATAATTAGAGACACCTTAAGGATACTACAAGTACATTTAACGGAAAAACTTCACAGCATTCCTATTCGTTTTTTTAAATAAACAAAACTCTCAGCTGCTCCAAAGACCCAGTATAGTACAGAACAACATTCCGCAGTTGGGATTGATAAGACAAAATGTTGCTAAAATTAAGAGATAACACCTTAAGGTGCCCGTGGCCGTAATCAAGCAATGCTCAATCACGTGTAACATTGATGACGGCTTCCCTCTTTTGTTTCGTAAATTCTTCGAGAAGATTTTTCCAAGAAGCTGAGAACTCTAAATGATTCTCCGGTTGAGTTATGATAGAGACGCTATTGACTAAATTTTGCGAAACTCCAGACTACGCTAGCCAATATAAGTAAACTTATTTACGCTAGAAATATCTTTCTTATTTTTGGCACTATAAGCTAACTGAGAAAAGTTTCTGGATTCTGTTACTAATAATTTTTTTTAACAGCTACCCAACCTACCAAGGTCACCAGAGTTTGCTGATCATAAAATCAAACAAACAACAATTCCATACAAAGAACCCGTTTGGTACGTGAGACGAAATAAAGAAATCACGTCTGATATTAATTCTTATCACAACTCCAAATTGATTGGACAGGAGGGAAGAGAGATAGAGCGAAAAAATCTGTTCTTCTTAATGGCTTTCGACTGTTAGTTGTCTACTCTGCGGGTACTTACACTCGTGATTATTCAATAAATTCAGACACGAACAGAATAAGAATGATCGTTTGAGTTTATGTGGAAAAATAAAAACTATTCCGTTAACTATGAAAATGCAATGCGGGTTAGAAACCTTACAATGGTCCAGTGTTATGCGCCAACTGACGTTGCCGATTTGCAGGAGAAAGAGCAGTTTTACAGTCAACTAAACAGCGTGGTAGAGAGAATTCCGAAGGGTGACATTCAAATCCATTTGGGTGACTTCAACGCAAAGATTGGCTCCGACAATCACGACCTTGAGCGCATCATGGGGCGCCATGGCCTAGGACAGATGAGCGAAAACGGAGAGCTGTTTGTAGAATTTTGTGGCAATAACAACATGGTGATCGGTGGATCGCTCTTCCCCCATCGACCAGCACATAAGGTCACTTGGGTATCCCGAGATGGCCGAACAGAAAATCAAATTGACCACATCTGCATCAGCCGAAAATGGAGAAGGAGCCTTCTTGATGTCCGCAACAAGCGAAGCGCAGACATTGCATCTGACCATCATCTCGTCCTTGGTGAGATACGACTGAGAGTTGCGCGTGTCCAACGGCGCGAGGAGAAAGTCGGGTGTCGATACGACGTCCGCCGGTTGGAGAATCCAGAGGTGAAAAGGGCATACGTTGAACAGCTAGAATCCCGAGCCTCGGAGCTGCCGACAGACGGAACAGTCGAAGAACAGTGGTGTGGAATCAAGAATGCCTTTATCACGACGAGCCATGGTACTCTCGGTAAAGTTTGTGGAAGAAGAAGTGAATGGATGTCGGATGAAACTTGGAGGATGGTCGATGATCGGAGAAAGGCGAAAGTCGGAATTGAGCAGGCATGTACCGGGTCAGCCAAAGCAGCCGCCCGCTTACGATATGCGGAGCTGGAAAAGGCAGTTAAACGAGCTTGTAGACGAGACAAGAGAGCCTGGACAAACTCCCTAGCCGAAGAGGGGGAAAGAGCCGCCGCCAATGGAGATATCCGATTACTTTATGACATTTCTCGCCGCCTCAGTGGTGCAAGGACTAATGCAAGAATGCCGCTGAAAGACCGAGCAGGTCAGTTATTGACCGATCGAACAGATCAGCTCAAACGATGGACTGAGCACTTCGAACAACTCTTCCGAGTCACGAATAGCGATGGCCAACAGAACCCGCAGCTTGAAGCGCCAACAGTAAGTCGCATAAATGGCGTCAACTCGGAAGCGCCCTCGCTAGCTGAAATAGAAGCGGCAATCAAAAACATGAAATCCAACAAAGCACCTGGGATCGATTGCATCCCTGCTGAAATGCTGAAAGCCGACCCTGCCCTGTCAGCACAAATGTTGCACCGTCTTTTCGCTGACATCTGGGATACTGCAACATTCCCGGCCGACTGGATGCAGGGTATCCTCGTAAAGGTCCCGAAGAAAGGAGACCTGACAGAGTGCGGTAACTGGCGAGGCATAACGTTGATCTGTACAACCCTCAAAGTACTCTGCAAAGTGATCCTGAACAGGATCCAGGAGAAAATCGACGCTACACTCCGACGGCAACAAGCTGGATTCCGATCCGGACGATCATGTGTGGACCACATCACAACGCTACGAATCATACTGGAACAAATCAACGAATTCCAGGACTCTCTTCTGCTGGTGTTCGTTGATTTCGAAAAAGCATTCGACCGACTTAATCATGAAAACATCTGGGCGGCCCTAAGGCGGCGAGGGGTCCCAGAGAAACTAGTCCATCTCATCGAAGCACAATACGAGGCATTTTCGTGCAAGGTCTTGCACGATGGTGTCTTGTCCGAACCAATCCCGGTAACTGCTGGAGTGAGACAAGGATGTATCTTATCACCGCTACTTTTCCTCATCGTAATGGATGAGATTCTGACTGGATCAATCGACTGTGCACCGAACCGAGGATTGCCGTGGAATCCTTTAACAATGGAGCAACTGAACGACCTTGACCTGGCTGACGATATTGTTTTGCTCGCCCAAACACAACCGGACATGCAGAGCAAACTCGACGACCTCACCGAAAGTTCCAAGGCAGCAGGTCTCAAAGTCAATGTCGGAAAGACCAAGTCGATGGAGATCAACACAGGAAATCCCTCCAGTTTCATGGTAGCTGGGCAACAAGTTGAGAAAGTGGAGTGCTTCCAGTATCTTGGTAGCCAGATAACGCCTGATGGTGGTACCAGGAAAGACATCGAAACCCGGATCAGAAAGGCCCGATTTGCGTTTGCGAGTCTCCGAAACATCTGGCGGTCACGCCAGATCTCTCTACGAACAAAAATCCGAATCTTCAACTCAAACGTCAAATCCGTTTTGCTGTACGGGTGCGAAACTTGGTGCACATATGCGGTGACGACGCGAAAACTGCAAGTATTTGTAAACCGCTGCCTGCGGAATATCATCCGCGCTTGGTGGCCTGGCAACTGGATCTCGAATGAGGAACTACATCGCCGGTGTCATCAAAGGGCGCTAGAAATCGAGATTCGGGAACGTAAGTGGAGATGGATTGGGCACACGCTGCGAAAAGATGAAAACGAGATTTGCAGAGAGGCGCTTGACTGGAATCCAGAAGGTCATCGAAGAAGAGGCAGGCCCAGAAACTCGTGGCGGCGAAGCCTAGCCGCTGAAATCCGAACTGTCGACGAGAATCTTGACTGGGACCAGGTGAAGACGCTGGCTCCGGATCGTCACCAGTGGAGGTCTTTTACCACGGCCCTATGCACCGGTGGATCGGCGCGGGATCATTAACTAACTAACTAACTAACTATGAAAATGCATTGAAAAGTATTCATCTGTCAAAATTTCTCTGGGGAAGAATGAAGGTAATCTTGAAACTGTTTTTAAAAATTGTGGCCAAAATTTGAAAAAAAAAATCTTCATGTAGTCCTTCCTACGAATTTTACTGTTTGAACACTCTGGTAAAATACAGCCATATTGCTATAGAAGATTTCATATCTTTTCAAAAGAAAAGAAAGCTTGAAAATTGAAGCATGAATTTAGTGTTTTGTTAAAAAAAATAAATTCGTTATTTTTTCATTATTAATAAGCTTTCAGAAAAAGTTTGTCTGTATTGAGAAAGAAAGAAGTTCCTAATCTATAATTTTTGATACAATTGAATACTGCGTAAGTGAGAAATTATGAAGGATTAATACTTAAGCAATTCCAACTTCAGCAAGTATCGTAAGGAAATGCTGGTCTTTTACAAAAAAAAAAATCCATTAGGAAGTATTTGCTGTCGTAAAGGTTTTTTTAAGAAACCCAAAACAAATGCCCTTTAGGATACTGACTGAGTATCAAGCTGAAGTGTAAAAGTGACAATACCTAGTGACTTTATAGAATGATTAAAAAAAATCTAAGTTTATTTTTTCTGTTTTAATACCGAGTCGAAGTGCCCCATTACAAAAAAAAACTTATAAAAACAAAGAATAATCATGACAGGCGAATCGCCTAAGCATACCTTTTCAGCGAATTAAGAGGACAGCTTGAGAATGAAAGACGAGTTGAGCGAACAGCGCTTTGATTAGAATTTTGTTGATATTGATGCAAATTTCAAGCGAGTTGAGGGGACAACTTAAGAGCTATCATTAGAATTTTAAACTAGTTGTGGAAACAGCTTGAAATTGATAGGTGAGTTGGGACGACCGCCTGAGAATATTGAAGCTAAACTCAAGCAGCTTAAGAGAACAGCTTGAAATCGAAATGCGAGTTAATAGGACAGCCCGAGCATTATTTAGAATTTCGATTTGAGAGAACAGCTTGAAATTGACAGGCAACTTGAGATGACAGCCTGAGCGGTATTAGTAAAATGTTAATCGAGTTGAGAGGGCCGCTTAAAACTGGAAGGCGAGTTTAGAGGACGCAAATTTCAAGCAGGTTGAGGGACAGCTTGAAAGTGGAAGGCGCTATTATTAAAACTTGAAGCGAGATGAGGGGACAGCTTGAAATTGGAAGGCGACGCAAATTTCAAGTGAGTTGAGATGACTACTTGAAATTGTAGAGCAAAATTGCCGAAATCACAGAAAAATCTATAATTTCATAGAATTTCGAGAAATTTTTCATCACAGAATCTGTGTCACAGAACACAAAATTTTAGAAATATTCACAGATTTCACAGAATTTAAAAATTGCATACGTTTTTCCAAAATTGATTTTGTTTTACGTCAATATAAGTTTTGGATTATTGTAAAAAAGACGCAATTTGACATAATTTTTAATGAAATCATTAAAAAAAGCATCACAGAAAACCCTCACAGATTTTTTGGGTAAAATTACAGAAAGTCAGAATATTTTTTCGTCAAAACACAGAATTTTTTTTCGGCAACCTTGATTGAGAGGACAGTTTGAGATAAAGAGGCGAGTTAAGAGGACAGCGATAGAATGTGAACAACGAATAAATCAAGCTAGATGAAAGGAAAGATAAAAATTAAAAAATGAATCGAGTTGTGAAAACCTCCTGAATGTGAAAATTTCAGGTGAATAGTTGGAAAAATTTAAACTGAATATAATTCGTCAACTTGAACATGTAAATTAAATAGGAGCATTGAAAAGACAGCTCGAAATGAGAAAATTGAGTGAGATTTGGCTCAAGTATCAAGTTAACATATACCTTACTTTTTTTTAAAAAGGCAGTAACGGGTTGTCATAGATAAATATTCAGTTTAATGACAAATAACGCAGGTTGTAAAGACAACCTAAAATTAGGAAAAAGCTGGTCAAGAAAAATGTTAAAAAAATGAAAAAAAAATGAAAGAAAAGAATTAAAATGTTTTACATAATAGGTAAATAAAAAAGAAAAAAAATCAAAAAGCAAGTAAACTTAAGTAAGCAAGTAAGTTATTTAATAAGTAAGTAAGTAAGAAATTTGTTAATAAGTAAGAAATAAGTTTGGGAGAGATGGGTATCGTGGGCCATGGGGAAACGTAGGCCACTTCCAATATCTCAGATGTGTGTTGAGATAAAAATCTCAAACCAACTGTCATCGTCGTCGCTTTGCGTGAGCATATATTCCTATATGTTGTTGACTGGAATACGCATCATATGCTTCTTTAATTTATCAAGCTAAAAAAAAGTTAGAAAAATTTACTTAAGTACATAATTAAAAAAACACACGCTAATTTCATCGATGGGGAACCTAAAGTGCATAACAAAAATATACTCATACGCACCCATAGAAGAGGTTGCAAAAATTCAATGCCTATTTAGCATATCTCTGTGCCGATAATGCGCTGAAATGTGCACTGTGCCAAAAACGGTATGTTTGAAAAACCGTAACTGGCATAAGGACTCGGCTCCAAACCAAAATGATGACCACTACATTCAAGCGAAACAAGAAAAACATTTTATGGGATTTCCTTCCTATTGGATAATTCATCCCAGAAACAAGAAAATAAAAATTTATACCACAGCGCCGTAGTGAGACTCGAACTCACTTTACAAATCAAAGCGTCTTGCCAATCCGGCATTTTAACCAGTGTACTATTAACGCTTCATGCAGGATGAGGGATATTTGTCATAGGCTTTCTGTCACCGATCAATCACAAAAAAAAACGCACAACGGTGGCTTCCCGGCGTTTGGCCTTCTTTCAATGCATTCCTTTGTCTTGTGATGGAAACGGGAAAGGGAACGGGAGTGAAGGAACGGGAAACCCATTGAATGAGAACTGTGCTTTGCTTACTGCCTGCTATTACATACACACGCTACATATACACAGCTGCTTAAGCCGGGCAGCTTGCCCTGTGGTTGTTTGGGTTGTTTGCCGGTGAATCGAAGGAATGTTTTTGTTGTTGCTTTTGCTACATACACACGCACAGCTTAGCCGTAGTTGTTTGCCGGTAGATTGAATTGAAGCAATGTTTTTTTGTTGCTTTTACTGCATACACACGCACAGCTTGGCCGTGGTTGTTTGCCGGTGGATTGAAGGGATTGAATTAGAAGCATGTTTTTGTTGTTGTTTTTGCTACATTCACATGCACAGTGCTCGGTTCGCTGGCTGCCTGGTGTTGCCCGGTATTTATTTCTATCCATCTTCGTCTTGTGATGCGATAGGGAGGGACGTGAATTCGTTTTTATTTTGTTTCTTTCAGACACACGCAATTCGGGTCACTTGGGAGGTTAATGCCGGTGGGAGCAAATCGAATCAGCACCGGTCGCGTTAACTTCTTGTACCAATGATGCCTTGTACCAATGATGCCGCCATTGGCACAGAGGCTGAATTGTGGGTGCGCTTATGATATTTGTTTTGTCATGATCTCTCACGTGGAAAAGGAATTTTTGATGAAACATCAATAAGTCACACAAACGCAACCAATTTGCAAATCATAGCTTGTGGGGAATCGTGGGCCACACATCTTCAACCACCTATATTTTTATGTTTTTATACACATTCAGAACTTAAAATGCGTTTTTCCTATCTGTAAAGTTCTCTTATGCCAAATGAAGAATTATGAAAAATATTTTGTCCATCCTACACCCATAGAAGAGGTTGCAAAAATCCAATGCCTATTTAGCACATCTCTGTGCCGATAATGCGCTGAAATGTGCACTGTGCCGAAGATGATATGTTTGAAAAACCGTAACTGGCATAAGGACTCGGCTCCCAACTAAAATGATGCATGACCACTACATTCAAGCAAAACAAGAAAAACATTTTATGGGATTTCGTTCCTATTGGATAATCATCCCAGAAACAAGAAAATAAAAATATAAACCACAGCGCCCGTAGGGAGAATCGAACTCAAATCACTAACCAAATGGTTTTGCCAGACCGACATCTTAACCAGTGTACTGTTTGAGCTTCATGCAGGAAGAGGGATATTTGTCATAGGCATTCTGCCACCGATCAATCACAAAAAAAACGCACGACAGTAGCTTCCCGGCGTTTGGCCTCCTTTCAAGGTATTCATTTGTCTTGCGATGGAAACGGGAAAGGGAACGGGAGTGGAGGAAACGGTAAACCTATTGAATGAGAACTGTGCTTTGCTTACTGCCTGCTATTACATACACACGCTACATATACACAGCTGCTAAAGCCGGGCAGCTTGGCCGGTGCTTGTTTGCCGGTTAATTGAAGGAATATATTCTTGTTGCTTTTGCTACATACACACGCACAGCTTAGCCGTGGTTGTTTGCCGGCGAATTGAATTGAAGCAATGTTTTTTTGTTGCTTTTACTGCATACACACGCACAGCTGGGCCGTGGTTGTTTGCCGGTGGATTGAAGGGATTGAATTAGAAGGATGTTTTTGTTGTTGCTTTTGCTACATTCACACGCACAGTGCTCGGTTCGCTGGCTGCCTGGTGTTGGCCGGTATTTATTTCCATCCTTCTTCGTCTTGTGATGCGATAGGGAGGGACGTGAAAGCGTTTTTATTTTGTTTCTTTCAGACATACGCAATTCGGTTAACTTGGGAGATTAATGCCGGTGGGAGCAAATCGAATCAGCACCGATCGCGTTATCTTCTTGTACCAATGATGCTATGTAATTGACTACACGCCATTGGCACAGAGGCTGAATTTTGGGTGTATATAAGAAATTTTGCCAAAACGTTCGCAAGCCAAGTTTTGGAATCTATGCGATCATACATAGCTCTCTTTTTTATTTCATCATCTAAAATTGCTTTAAAATAGCGAAATGAATTAGGAAATCACAGTTTTGGGTCAACTCATAAACTTTTCATGTTATTTGGTCAATTTGGATTTGGTGGCCCACGATTCCCCACCATTTTTCAAAATCCAAAAAATATTGCTTTTTTTCAAACAGTCAGAATTTGGGGAAAATGACTTATTAAAAATTTACCTAATGATACCTTGAAAATGTAGAAAATTATACAGTTTTTATTTTCATTTTATCTTTTATAATAAAGAAGTTATGGAACAACGAAAAAAGTGGCCCATGATTACCCACTCTCCCATATATAAATAAGAAATAAGTAAATAAGTAAGAAATTAGTAAATACGCAAGAAATTAGTAAATAAGTGTGAAATTAATAAATAAGTAAGAAACAAGTAAATAAGTAAAAAATTAGTAAACAAGTTAGAAATTGGTGAAAAAGTAAGAAATTATTTAATAAGAAAGTAAGTTTATATAAGTAACTTAGTTAGCGAGAATTAAGGAAGTGGGCAGGAAAGCGAACAGTTAATTAATAGATAAGTCAGTAAATAAGTAAGTAAGTAAGTAAGTAAGTAGATATTAAATGAGTAAGTAAGCCTGATACCTGATACCTGAAGTGAGCAAAATATTAAGTAAGTAAGTATTTAAGAAAAGCAAATGAGCAAGTAAGTAAGTACATAACTATTTTTAAAGGTATGAAAGTAAATGAATGAGTAAATAAGTAAGTGTGTTATCAAGTCAGTAAGGTAATAAGCAAGTATGAAAGAGAGTAAGTAAGTAAGTAAGTAAGTAAGTAAGTAAGTAAGTAAGTAAGTAAGTAAGTAAGTAAGTAAGTAAGTAAGTAAGTAAGTAAGTAAGTAAGTAAGTAAGTAAGTAAGTAAGTAAGTAAGTAAGTAAGTAAGTAAGTAAGCAAGTAAGTAAGTGAGTAATTAAGTAAGTAAGTAAGTCGGTATGTAAGTAAGTAAGTAAGTAAGTAAGTAAGTAAGTAAGTAAGTAAGTAAGTAAGTAAGTAAGTAAGTAATTAAGTAAGTAAGAAAGTAAATAAGTAAGTAAGAAAGTAAGATAGAAAGTGAGGAAAAAGGAAAGTGAGTAAATTAGCAAGTCAGTCAGTAGGTAAGTGAATAAGTGAGTAAGGAAGTGAGTAAATAAATGAGTAATTAAATAAGTTAGTAAGTAAGGAAGGAAGATGGAATGTTGAGTTAAAAAGACGGTATTGGTGAAATTCAAATTCACAGAAACAAAATGGTACCTATTTTAAATTTAGATAAGACATACCGTGAAGGACCCAATGGCCGCGCATTTAAGCTATGATGAATGTTCTCTGTGCCGTACAAAAATCGTTTTTTGTGCGATTCCGAAAACAAAAGCACTGACACGTAGTCAAACTTACGTTCTTTAAGGGAAAAATTTAAAAGTGAGAGATTTTTCATTCTTACGTCACAAAAAACGCGAATTTGTAAAAAGTGTTGGTGTACCAATGACCGCGCACGCTTATGATGCTTGTTCCAATCGCCGCTCACAAGTGTACCAATGACCGCGCACTTCTTAATTTGGTTTAAACAGTGAATAAGGTACTCGAACAGTTTAAAATGCTGTTTAAATAGCTCTCAGGCTCATTGCGATTATTCTCAGGTAAGGATTTTCAAGATTCACTCAACAAATACCGATTTGTCGTCATTGTTTTGTGAAACTAGTCTAGTGCAAAATTAGTATGAGGCGCCATTTTTACAAAGCCTTATTTTGTCGGAAGATGGAACAATGTTTTCGGTCCCGATTTCGATAAATCATCACAAATTCGGCGAGCTGTCTGAAAATCCACGAGGAAACTGACCAACTAAAACTAAACAGATCCGGATTGCTATCTAACCTCAAATTTCCAACACTTTGTAGCAATTTTTATTAAGCGGGCCATAGACTACACAAATTGGCCTGTACAAATTCGATGATTCCGCGTCGATTGTTTGATCTATGCTCGCCCACACACTATACAAACATATTTCACGCGACACAAATGATTGCTGGCGAAAACAGCAACAGCAACAAAAAAAACCATCTACACCCCGTCTGGGAGAATGTTTTGTACAAAATATTTCGATCCCGACCGATTTTACTCCAACCGTTTGGGCGCTCATTCAAGCAGTGCCATACACTATGCAAATCGTGCTCACAGCGACAAAATTTCATCGAATTTCATCGCATTTGTACAAATGTTGTGTAGTCTGTGGCCCGCTTTAGATAATCGTTTCTTCTGACACTGTTTCAAAAAATTGTGCTTTTTCAGCCGGTTATGTGAAGGAAAACATTGATTGGAATACTTGCCTGTGAATCTTATGTAACCTTTGTGAAATTCCGAAGAAGTTCTCTAAGTTTAACTGCTGATAAATACTAGAATACTATCCGTGCGCGGCAATAGAAACATACGAAAATCAAGTGTACCAATGGCCGTGCACAACAAAATTGTCATTTTTTCCGCAACAGAACCTTCAAACTGTTCACTTTTTTTCACAATTGATTCATTATACAGCAACAAATAACTTACGTTCGAAAATTTTTGCCAAGGTGCTCGAATTAAACACATTAAACATGAATTACAAAAAGGGACCCGTTTAGCTCACTTGCTAAGGACAACAGAAAAAATGGCATCCGACAAAAACGATGTTTGTTTTTATTTTTTCCTGACCTCAAAAAGCAGAATAAATTTATTTCTAGTATGGTAAGTGAAAGATACGTAGCGGAGGTATCCGAAAATGCGAAACATAGAAATTTTCGTTGTTGAATTTCGGGGAAAATAAAGATTAATGTTGAAAATGCGCGGCCATTGGTACTGCGCGGCCATTGGTGCTTTCACGGTAGAATGTTTTTAAAAATTCACATTCCAATGTTTTTATTATTTCTTTAACAACCCATTTTGATTTGCCCAAGATTATCAAAGACGCAAAATCAAACGGTTCTCAACACTCTTATCAATTGGTTTTGATTGTTATTTTTTTTTATTGTTATTGGCTGGCGCTCGTCAGTTAGCGAGTTGAATGACGTCCATGCTGTAGTTCAAGCTGAGGGCCACTTAGAAGCGGGTGGGTGTTTCCCGTCTTTCCCCGTTTGATCGGTGAGAGATAGAAGCTAGAATGCTTTCGTGAATCAGCGGGAATGTTTCAAACCGTACACACATTCTTACAACCGTACGACGTACGACGGTTGTTTCGATCATAACATACAAGCGGAGAGTGGAAGAACCAAAACAAATTAATTTAGAGAACGTCGTTTCGAAATTTGGCATAATTTAAAAAAGCAATATTTATAAATAATACAATTTAAACTAATTATTGAAATTTTTTATGTTCAAACTTTTTTTTATATCTAAGTTATATTACAAAATTCAAAATCCTACCTATGTTAAAAACAAAATAGATAAGTTTGGACAGATGAATGAGATTCATAAAATACATCTTCAAAAAATTAATGAAATTAAGTAAGTACTTAAAACCTTTACCATCGAAAATTAGCTGTGATGAAGTTATCACGTATCGCTTGATGTCACATGCAAAATAAGAAGTGGGAAAATTTTAACCAAGCTGAGCGGTTTTCAGTTTGATGAAACGCATTTCCCAGACTGCGGGTCAAAGAGGTCATAGTTTTCTCCCGAACACAAGGCACATTTTACCGTCGAAATTGAAAATGAGATTTGTGTTTCGCGATATACATATAAGAAACAAAAACACTCAACTTTAATCAATTGATGTCTAATTATAAAGCTTCAGCAACAGTGTAAGAAGTTTAAGATTTGAGCCAAAAAATAACTCCAAAAACACCCACAGCTTCGGAACTAACAAAGTATGGCTTCAGCGCCAGCCGGCGTCGCCGAAAATACAACGAAAAAAAAAATGGACGACTTGAACCCGGTTTCTAAAAATAGCGCACAAACAAAAGACAGTTTGCAGTACACAAACGACAACTGCTTGACCAGGACTTTCGGTTACGTCTGACAAAACAGGGAAAAACGTTCGACTAGGTAAATAAGCTGAATATGTAATTATGACGCAGTAAGAATGTTATAATGCGTCTGCAAGGTAGCTTAGATAACAGGAACTAGGATAGTAAATCGAAAATATGACCGAAGCATTTTTAGGATTTTTTGGAGACTGGAATCTTCAAAAAGTTCGTGTTTCTGAGTATAATAAAAATTATACTGATCGATTCGTTAATTCAATAACAAATTGATGCAAATTTCAGTAAAAGAGAAGATTGAATTTTCACCAATATTTTATTTCTTGAAAATTGGAATTAAAAAACTGGAGCTGTGTGGAAGTATATAGGTAGATGCAACATATTTGAGTTACTTCCTATCAGAATTTTATTTTAAACTCAATTTTACTATGAGCAAATGCTTTTCTGAAAATGGGGTTTAAATATTTTTAGTTTCTTCTTCCAGTAAGTACATCTCATTCGTTGATAAATAAGATTAGTTTTTAAGAATTATTATTCTTATGATGACATAGGTCTGAGGCCAGGTATTTTGTTGAATGAAAGCAATCGGGCAATCGTGCTGTTATTTTTTACATGTCCTCCTTCTATTTATTCAGTTCTTATCAAACCAGCAATGACCAAACTGTGCAGTTCACAAATAAAAACTCTAGTTGTAAATCCATTGTGTAGTTCTTTCTTATACGGATTACATTATTTGATAATTTGACTTACCTGTCCGTAGTTTAAACGAATAGCATATCGTGCTAGTTGGGTAGTCCTCATTCTATAGTTGGATCCGTGCAATCGCAAACCAGACGAGGAATTAGTATCTCAACCTCTAAACCGGATCAGCTTCCGCAGTTTTCAACAACTGGAGCGCACTTTTTCTTTCTTCCCTGGTAGATAACGTAAAAAAAATAACAGACTTCAGAATTTTCAAGGTCAACAAGTGATCTCAGCAGCCAAGGAAATCGATATTAAAAAATTTTCACTGTAATCTCGAGAACAAAGAATGTTTGACTATTGCACTTTACTATCTGCACAGGTAATTAAAAAAGCTTTGGAAAAATGATTTATATAATCACTACAGATGAAACGATGAAGGAAACTTTCTTTTGGAGCGAGCAACAAAAAATTTAAATACTATCGAGATATTTGAATTTCACTACCGCTTATCAATAAGTCAAACAAACCAATATTAATCTTATCTCAAGTAGATATATCCACTGCACAAGAAGACAAATCCGCATAAAAAAAATGTTTCCTTTCGTCCCGGTGCTTCTTACTAAAACTTTTACGATGACCTACCC
The DNA here is from genome assembly GCF_029784155.1 of Uranotaenia lowii. NCBI lineage: Eukaryota > Metazoa > Arthropoda > Insecta > Diptera > Culicidae > Uranotaenia > Uranotaenia lowii. The sequence continues at coordinate 137,272,866 of NC_073692.1, forward strand.
TTATCACACAGGCAGCACACGCGTTTCGAGTTTTTGAACTGACTGAAAAGAAAATCTGATGCGAGTGTGAGAGATGCGAGCTGTGCGAGCGAACTAGAGCTGTCAAATAAAAAGGATTCTTCCCTTTTTACCGAATCGACGAACACGGCAGGGGTGGAACAATCTCAAGGTTCATAGGTAGTGAAGGAATCAAGCATAGCATAACTAAAGGCGCAATTCAGACTATGAAATGGCATGCACGCTGGGCCACATTGAACCATTAATGTTTGAAAAATAACCATAATGGCAGTTTTGTGGATCAAGTCATTTTATGAGTTTTCAGTGAAAACTCATAAAATGAGATTTCAATGAGAACTTGCATTATGGTTATTTTTTAAACGTTTTCTAAAAGCTAAATCATGGTTGAAAATTAACCGTTTTCAGAAAGAAGGGATCTAGGTTCAGTCTTCAAGGAATAAAACAGAAGTTTTGAATTAAATTTCAAATCGTATTGAAAAATCTCATTCAATCAATGTCATCAAATTTGTTAATTTTATAAAATAAATTAAATACATAATTGATTCCTATCAACATGTTGAAGGACAGCTCCGGCTGTCCACGAATAGGAATCATTCATTCAAAGCTGACGTTCCTTAATATGTTGCTCATATATAAATAAGTGTTATCTGGAATATAGAAAGGTATTTTAATATTAGATTAAAAAAGATTAACTGCCTGCCTACCTTTTCTGGAACCCATTTTCTTAGCACATAATTGTGGTTATACGCAGGAGCGGCTCATTTTTTTGGCCACTTACTGTTCCATTTCGATTGCGGAACAACATTTTTCCACTGCTGGACGAGTTGATGTTATCGGAACAGGGCTGTTCCACCTACAGGTTTAAAAACGGATATTCAAGGTTATGTCATCGCAATTCATTTTTCTCCTTACCGGTATTTACATTTGTTCCGCCGGATCTGATGGCCTCTCGGATCTTCCAGTTCCTCGATTGTGAACTTGTTCCTATTATGCTGGGCAGATTGAAAAGCAGTAAAATAATTAAAACCGAACATTTGATGCGCTGCCAAAAATGCAAACACTTTCGATAACAAACACTTGGAAAACAATAACCGCAAAACATTTTCCCCCTTGAATTTAACCATTTTTTGCGATTTCGTTTGGAACTCCAGAAATGGTTAAAATTCAACAATTGGTCATGGTTGAAAAACAACAATTTTCAAAGTTCTGCAAGAAGTATCAAAAAATGGTTGAAAAAAAGTAAAAAATGGTTAGAAAAAAACGAGCGTGTGCATTGAACAAAAAGTCTTTCTTTAATGTCTATTTCAGAAGAAAAAGTCAATTAGGAATAAGGTGTGAGTTTGGCTGCATCCCGTGGGGTTGGATTAGATAATCGAGTGAGTTTTTGACAGCATAGCAAAATTGAAGTTTTATTTTTATGTTATGTGATGTTTTATTTCTAAGTTGACTGAAACTATTGCGGTTACTGGGAAAATTTCTAATCGAGCGACGGTAGCCTTCCGTGCGGTAGGCTAGCCGGAGCAGTAAACACAGTTAAAAAATTCACTCTTACTCACTAATTTCATTGAAAAGTTAAGAAGTAAATTCTTGAATCAATCTTCAAATCATTATTTTGCAAGAGAGGACAAAACATGAAGTCATCGGAATGAAATATTATTATTCTTAGTATTCATTGAGATTGAATTAATTACGAGCGTCAAAATCCCAGACAAAACAAAACATATTGAACACTATTGAAAACACATTTTTCCATAGCCTGAGAATTAACGAATTTGGCATGACGAAGATTTTTGATGCGATAAATGCGTCTTTGATACTTTATATGCTGGTCGAATTCAATTATGTTGTCGTTAAAATGTAACAAATCGTATATGAGAAGTTAAAAAAAGGAGTTGTGTACGGATAATGATCTATTATAGGAAATAATACCATTCGCATCGCAAAAAATTGGACTGCGCACTCATAACTGCGAAACTTGTGCGATCTGTCAAATCAGTATAAAATCTGTCGGTTTTCTACACGCTAACCGCTTTTCAGTTAAACTTTATACGGATAACTCCGACTGCAAAACATAGCACGAAATCCAACATTCAATGATGATCGCTACCGCGTCGTCGAACTCTAAACTTATTTAAACAACTACAGCGTTTTCTTTTTTTTTCGTGAATTTGTCCGCTGATTGACCCCATCGCAAACAGTTTTTTTTTATTATTCATTTTTCCGTGATTTTGACCGCTGATTGACCAAGCTCAAGGCAAACACAATTTTTTGTTTTATAAACAATAGATAATCCGATAATAATATTTGGTATACATGTTTGTTTGACAACTTTTTATTAAATCATCTTTAAATGTTTTCCGCTTGTTCATCCGATTTAATTTCAGTCGATAAATAATCCTTATGTAGAACAATGCTCATTTTTTTCTTGAATACTGTAATTTTTTTTACAGTGGTACCCTACGGGAGCCCAAATCAGCTATCGCAGAAATAGAAAAAAAGAGTGGATCAGCAATATAACTCATCGTAGCACAAAAAGGGTCGACATTCTCAAATTACCTGTTTTAGTTTTGTCTTGATATTGAGAGAAAATCGCAAAAATTTCGATCAATCTCGACAGCTTAGTCTGATAAGATGCAAATGTGCACGGGGTTTGACTTAAATAAATATGTTAAAACGTCCCGAATAGCAAAGACCGTGGTATTAATATGACAAAACAATGATTTTGAATTTAACAATAAACTTCATTATAATTTCAAATTATTTATCAATCAATTTTTATTTTGAAATTACCAAGATTTTTAAAGTCACCGTGAAGTATATCGTTTATTCAAAATATTTCATGGTAAAAAATATGTCAGAAACACGAGCACCGTACGGTATCACAGTGATATTCTTGTGATTTTTATTGTTACAGTGTACTTGATGGTGAAATAAAAATCCAAACCACGCGAAAATTGGTAAATTTTTGCATTGTTACTCATTTACATTTTTCCGTGTAGAGAAAATTTTTCGCGCTCCATAAACGTCACTTTCTTTCGGAGGTTGTTGCTGTAATTTTCGCGGTCGGAAACATGCAGCTAATCCGGACTTAATCCAAAACTATCACGGACTTAATCAAGCTGACCGGATTCGGAAATGAAAACGATGGCTCAACTGTGTAAGTACTATTATATATTGATTAATTTGTAGGATAACTTAGCAGAAACTTATTTCCAGGGTCGGCAAGAAGATGGTTCAAGCGCCGCCGATATGTTGCAGTTTTATCCTGAAAGTTTCCTGATAGCTTTTGGAAAGAGGTATTTTAAAAACTATGTCAAAAACTTGAAAAATAAAAATGGAGCAATCAAATGAAACTAGTTTATTTTATTTAACGGGAAATATGAATTTGAAATGAAAATAAAAACAACTGAAAACAATAATTCAAACCGTGAAATTTCACGGTCCCGGAATTATGATAAATTGTAAATTAACATTGATGTTCACGATCGTTGAACCATTGAAATTCAAGGGAAAACAATGAAATTCGCAGTTTCTTTGAAAAAAGTGGAAGCTGAAATAACCATTCACTTCATAGTTTTGCGATTTGAAATGTATGGAGAAAAGTTGATTTTTTCATTGTTAAGTTGCTTAACAACCCCCTTTTTTCATGGTAAATTTTGCTAGAACCATAAATTTCACTGTTTAAAAATATGAATTTTAAAGTCCTTTCATGGTTTCATATACCATGATTCGTATAGTTTCAACCATAAAATTTATGGTCGCGTGAAAATGAAATTCATGGTCTTTTCACAATGTTTTTCTATTCGGGGTAGGAAAGATTTTTTTTCAATTCGTATGAGGCAAACATGTTTTCTGTGTCCACATTTTGTCGCGAACATTGTTCCCACCTTTTTTGACTGCATTGGTTAGATATCTTGATAAAGAAAAGAACGCCATCTTACATATATTTGTTGAAACTGCTAACCCAAACAAAGCCGAAAACGTGCGTTTGACAGGTTCAAAATTCAGAACTCGACTTATCGATTTCTCGCGTTTTCTGCATTCGTGTTTTAAAGTAAATTGTATTTCACACATCAACGATGGCTCTGTCTCCCGGTGCAAAGGAACGACTGGGTGTTGTGTTCGAAATCGTCAAAACCACCTTCCATTGGGGATTCATCCCGGGAGTTCTGTACCTTGGTTAGTTGGGAAAAACATGATAACAAAAGTTCATGACGTAATCTCCCATACTTTTTTTTTCAGGGTTCCGAAAAGGATCCGAAGCGGGAGCGCCGCCCTTGTCCGTGATGAGTTTGTTGTGGCAATAAGCTGTTTAGAATAAAAATTATGTAATTTCTCGTATTCAGCTGTATGCTTTTTATTTTGCTAACGAAATTTCAAAAAGGATTCAACTGGCTTGGATCGCCATTGTATAATGTTTCTATGAGTGGGTTGAATATAATACACACGGAAAAAAATTGCATGGGTTTTCCAAATACAGGATCATGATAATTTTACTATGTCCACGATCTAGTGTTTTCTACCACGATTTAGTATTTTCTACCAGAAATCTGGTTTAAAGTACTACAACATAGTATTTTTACTATGCGAACTTTGACAGCTCATAGTAATTTTCCCGTGTCTAAATTACCATGCGCATGATATTTAGATATTGCTCGATTTGTGTTCTTGCAATTACTATGCGCATGGTAATCGTCTTTTGTGAAGTCGGAAATACTATATCCATGGTAAATTCTTCATTGTGCGCTTCGTTTGAATATGTTTTGTTTTCTTTTCGGTCGTTCGTCGCGATTTAGGAACGCGAACAAGCTGTCCGGCGCGGGTAAAATTGTAAGTGTTTAGTTTAACAATCAATTTGTGATCATAAAGCTGGCCTCCCACCCAGCCAACTCTCGGTCCCGGCTCAAATCGAAAAAAAATCTACTGGAAGTGCTGGAGCCGGAAGCCGAATTTTATTCATTTGGCACTTCGATTTCAAGAGGCACTTGCTCAAGTCCCAGACCCCCACCCCGGAAGTTTATCATCGATGGCAAAAAGGAGTTCCGAAACATCCCAAATCGGTATGGAAAAAAATTGAGATTCAGCGGTTTAAGCGTAAGTTGAAATAATTAATATAAATTTGCCCACTAATTGATTTTTATAAATTTATTTTCAGAATATTCCAATTAATCATCAGATGTGATTCAGTCCGGCGTACTGTGCTTCACACGAAGAAAAGTTATGTAAGTCAAACACTACTTTTGAAATAAAAAAGTAATATGAAAAAATTGAATTTTTAATTAAAGGGCTCAAAATATCACAATAATTAGTAGAATCGATTATGCTACGAGATATTCATACCATGCTTCATGGTAATTTTACTATTTGGATCATGTTAATATGCTTGTTTCTATCATAACACATACTATTTTCAACATTGAATATATTAATTTTACCATGCATGATGTAAAAAATACTCATGATTTCATTGACAATTTTACTATGAACGTAGTCGAAATTACTATGCGCAGCCAAAATTAACACAAAGTAAAATTACTAGGTGCATAGTAATATCAAGAACAAAACATTATTGACTCAAAAATAAGGTTGCGTGTTGTTCGTTTAAACCACGGATCTAGTAATTTTACTATGCTTTTTTTTGTGTGCAGGTGTCGTTCACATACCACGTCTGGGTTGCCAGGTGCCCAGATTTGTCTGTAAAACCAAGACTTTTGTCCCATCGTCCAGATATTGGTCAGACACAGATTTTGCCCAGATTTTTGCTGAGAGTGCCCAGATTTTACAGACTTTCAAAATTGAGTGATAAAATCAATATTCATGTATGGGATTTGATCCGTAAGTGGCAGATTAGACTGGAATCTGGCTTGTATTCTTTGGAATTTTACCAATCATTAATTAAACATATTTTTTAAAATAAGATCGGTATGGTACGTGCTAGGAAATAGTGTTGGTTATATAGTAATCAACTCGAAAATAGCCCGAACAAATAGCACAACACTCCCCCACCCCGGCGCCCCCCCCCCCTCGCTCACACGATTCGGCAAATTTTATTTTTTTGTTTAATACCAAATTTGTGATTTTCATTATGCACAGACACACACAGACTTTTTCTCGAAATTGCCCAGATTTTTTATCCTCAACACCTGGCATCCCTGTACCACGTGGACAACATAGGGGGGGGGGGGGGGGGGGGTATGGAAATGTCCACGCTTGTCCACGGAGAGGAGGGGTTTGGGTCATGTCCACGTGGACAAACTTACTTTCAAAATATTTTCTAAAGGTGAATAAAAATTAAGATGTTTAAATCAAAATCTTAAAATTTCAAAGCTTTCCAGTTTAAGTTTAAACAATAAGTAGATACTTGAAAGCAAGGGATAAATATGATAATTTAGAAATCAGCCATTTCAATAACAAAAAGGCAAAAAGTGGTGTTTTCTAACTGTCAAATTATAAGTAGGTACAAAGGGGGTATAAAGCATTTGAATAACCTTGGGTAGGTATTTAAAAAAAATTATTTCAAATCTGTCCACGTGGACACCCGGGGAGGGGGGTAGGGGTTTGCCGAGTGTCCACGGAGGGGGAGGAGGGGGTCAAAAATCTCATTTTTCTGTCCACGTGGTATCTGAACGGCCGCACAGGTAATGTATAATAGGTCGAATGCGCCAAATGTAAACAAATGGAGTTATCAGCTGGGTGATAAAGTACGTTTGGAGACCAACATTTTGAGCGTAAAATGTTAACTGAAGGATATTTGGTTTTCGAGAAATAAAGAGAACAAAATAAAATTTTTGCTGGGAGGTTAAGGTCCTGCCAAACTTTGAACGCGTTTTTCTCGAAACAGTGATGTTGGAACATTCGCCGTAATCAAAATTCGATACCGAAATAGCTCTTTTTTCGGTGAGTTTCAGTTAAACATGATTTTATCAGTTGTCCAGACGTTTCGAGTTACTGTGGAATTCTCTCCTCTACTTTTTTTTTTATTTGAACGTTGGGATTTTCATTTTAACATCTATGGGCTCATTCATCACTCTACTCTGTCTCCTCTTCAGCGTAAACACAAATTTATATTCTAAATAAAAAAAATTGAACTTCATTTATAATATTAAAACCTTACTTGACCTTCGCCTTTCTATACTTATTTATTTTTGGTGGAGCGTTGATTCAGATTTTTCTTAAAATTTCTTCATTTCATCGATCAAGTTTATTTTTTTAAATTTACAACTAGTTTATTAAAGGCCTTTTACTTTTACAAAGTTTTAATGTGCCGAGAGTATTCGTTTCACTAGGTTAGTAAGGAAGTGGGCATGGATTAAGTTTACGTTAACAAAAAAAAGTAAATTAAATTAAAAATTGAAATATTTGATGTTAGCAAAATTGTGTACAATCCTTTCGATGAGTAACCATTTAGGTGACCATTGTGAAAATTTGAATATTTTTTTTCGATTATAGTGTTTTAACATGTTTATGTCATTGTGGACTATTTATCAACAATTGAGTTGATTGAGTCTTCTTTTTTTGTGTGCTTGCTTTCATATGACACGACTTTCTTCATTTTATTCATCTCGCCAATGCTTGTTTTAGCACGACTCGGAACTGATTTAACTATAAAGTTAGGCTTGCTTTTTAAAGCTGAATTGTGGAAAAATCTTGCAATCTCACCAACACTTTTCAATAGGCGATAGAAGCGCTGACGAATTTGGGTGATGGTTTTCCATTAGTGCAAGTGGAATGCAGCTAAAATTTCATCCAACTTTTGATAGATGTAAAGGGTTTTTCTTAAGGAGAGAAATAATAAGTTTTCGCTTCCATAGCCCATTGTGGGAACGTTGCGCCCAACACCTTTTTGTTTTGCTTGCTGCCTTGAGTGCTGTGAAGCAATTTAATTCGAAGTTATTTTTCCTTGAAATGAGTATTGAAATTTGGTATACGGTTTATCGTGAGCACAAGTGGGATGCAGATAACATTTCGAGTACGCAATGGCAAATGCTTATGGAATTCTCTCTCGCTCTCTTTCTCTCACACGTTGGTGCTGTAACTTTTCCTTTCGAATTGTCTTTTTTGTGGAGGTTTATAACATACTGAGGATTGCTGCATACGCTTCGTTTTGATACATTCTTTGCAATTCAACTGTTCACATTAACTTTCCATTGAAAAACGTTGAGTTGATTGGAACAGCATTTTTTGAGCTCGCCTTATTTGTAAAAGAGTTGCTGGTAAACTTTGTTACGGTTTGCATGGGTAAGACGCTATCATTACACAGTTTAAGCACTGACATGACTCTTAGAACAAAATTTCGTTCAATTGTTTAAATATCCATCCATCGTTCGCCTTGAAATTTTGACATTTAAACACACTGTCGGAAAAATGCAGCATTTTAAACTGTTTTGTCTATTACAGTTTTCCGTATTTGTTGTTTGTCTACTCGCTCGGTTTTGTCCTGCCCAGTTTGAAACGAACAAAATCTTTGTCAGTGTACTGCTACTTCACTTACTCAAACGCTCAATCGCAACACTTCGAGTTGCAACCGCTTGTTTTTAGTTAAAAAATGGGGCAAAAATTGTTTTTTTTAAATAAACAAACACGATGGCAGAAGTAAGTGCAAAATTGGTGGCCAACTGCATGGTGCAAAACTCAGCTGCCATATTTTAACGGTGTGTTCGTAAATTGATTTTTTCTATCGAAGTGATTTTTTTATCGATGCTGACGTTCGTAAATTACAAACAAACGTATGCTAAAGCATTGGGAAGTGATTTGACATCTACCAATCGACTGATGCATCACCCTAACAAATCATTTTACGAAAGCGCCCTAATTGTTCCGAAAGCGATCGAAGCTCACTCTGGTGTCGATATTGTGAACCGCTGGAAAAATCGAAATCGACCGTCCCATTAAAGTTATTAGTGCTTTAATGTTATCAGCATCACAGAGCTTTCTTTAAAAGTACAGGCTTCATTCTTTTAAGCCGGCCAGACACACACAAAAATTACTGTACTGCTCCGATTTTGGATAAAAAGGGATTCCTTAATGTCATAAACCATAACATTTACCTGTAATTAGAGAGGGAAAATGAACATACACAAAACTAAAGTACGGAACAGTTTCATAGACATACAAACAATCACAAAATTACAAACAGCACATGGATATTCAAAAGGTGTGAAAAGGTTAAAATAAAGAAATATCAAATTTTAAACACTAACACTAACACTTTGTAATCTAAAATGTCTGATCACTGACATAAGTTATCTCTAAGTAGAACTGTTAAGTACAGTCTAAAATTTTACTTTAGCAGCCAAGAATGAGCTCTATTTAACCTAGAGAAGACACGTTTGAATGTGTCCTAGGCGGGCTGATTTATACTTCAATTAATTGATAAACAAGATTGGTAACTGGACGGAGAATCACACAAAAATGGCTTGATAATGTCCAATATTTTAAAAGCTTAAAAACATTACGAACACGTTGAAACACACCATTAACCATTACCTAGTGATAGAACTTTCTAGAGCCATGTTACACAGTTTAAATCAAATTCATACCATACCATGCTTCGTCTATTGCTATTTTCCATTATAGTTGGTTTATCATTTGATGAAGTCCGTGACTGCATGGCAAACATTTAAATTCTAGAAAATTTAACAAATTTTGCTTAGTACATGTACATCCTTAAATAACCATGAACGAAAATTACATGACATTACCTGAGTTCGAATTGTAATTCGATTCTAGAAATATCGCTTCTGTTTTATGCTGGAATTTTTAATTCAACAAAACTATACATACGTCTAGATTTAGTCCGTTCAATATATAATTTAACTATTCGAAATGGTTGCAATAAACTCTTGAGTTTAATTTTACCATCTTCAAAAGCGGTTTAGTTTGAATCAGACACTGTAAGATCTGGAATCATTCATTAGGAATTACACAAAACAAGACACGTTTCAAGCAGCTTAAATTTTACCTTTAGGATGAAACTTGTAAGCGTACAATTTCTTTAACTCGTACAACTGGCGTGGAGTGAACGAAATTGAGCATTTTCGTGGAAGCAAGGATCTGCTCTGCTGAATAGTATCGTTGGCCCAAGACATGTCCACGCTCGAATCCGTGCTGACGGCATCACTTGTCGGATCGCTATCATTAGCCGGAGCAGAATTTGTCGACAAATCAAACGAATCAACGGAACTTACTGATTTTGGTATCTCTGCTGTTTTGGGAGCAAATTCTTTTATAGTGGTGAACTGTTCGTGTAACGGTCGGCTAGGATCGTAGGGGTCGTATGGTTCGAGGGCTAGATCATCGGGATGTGAATCTCTTTGGTTACGGAACAGTTCTTCGTTCAGAATAAGTGGGACGTTTCTGTCCAGATATAGATCTTGGAAATTGTCAGGAATCCGATACATTGTTTTACTGCTTAACGTTCCATCATGCCCCGAGATACCAAGTTTTCGGAGCAATGGTGTAATTTCATTTTCCGGTTGACTATCTAAACATTCAGTTGTCGTTCTAAGGTGACCAATTGGTACATTGCTCGTCTTCAGCTTGTTTATTTCCGAAGCCATACGAATTGTGTCCATATCATTGTTGCACATACCACGACCTCTGCCGGCAACTATTATTTCACTCATGGAATTATTCGAATCCTCAGATAGTAACGATTTTTCATAACCATATATCGAAATAGGATATCCCCACATATCGATCTCATCGTCGATATCATAAGATGCTGGTTGCTCAAACATTTCGGATATACCTGTAACAAATTGAAATATAATTTGTGATATCAATAAAAATGCATTTGTTTTTATAAAAATACAATATATTCATAAATTCTGTTTCCCAATATAAAAAGGATAATAGTAAAATTTTGTATAAGCGTTAAAGTATAACACAATTAAAAAAACGCATCAGTAAAAATTTGCGGACCATCCTTTAACGCCATCGGCACCATATAATTGTCTTTGACAATAAGCGCTTCCAGGAGTTGATTCATGCACTCCCACGGAATAAACTTCCTCATAACGACCTTTCTCCGGGTCGGTAGGCACTAGCTCATCGCCAGTCATTTTCCGCCATTTCTTTTTCTTTGTTTTAGGTTTAGATTTTATAGATTCATCCATGCTTCCTCTACTGCATGATGCTACACCAGAATCATTCGAAGAAAGCGTTACGTTGACCTTTTCCGGTTTTGTTATGCGTTTTGGTTGAACGCTGTCAGGTTGTTTAACCGCTAATTCTGGTATTGTACTGAACTGTTCTTCTATCGGCAAATCCGGATCGAATGTATCCTCTTTTTCAAACGCTTCATCGTTCGTTTTACGAAATCTTGGTGTATTAAACAGTTCGGATTTGAGGATTACCGGTACCCCATGATCGATGTGAATATCTTCGTCGGCTAGCAATTGCCTTCTGGTATTCGAACTGCTCACATCATCATCGCAACTACTGCTAATGCCCAGCTGCCTAAGCATTGGCGTGATTTCGTTTTCTGCTGAGCTTTCCAACAACTCTCTGCTGGTGGGCATATAACCCATTGGATGTCTGTTCTTTTTCAAGTCATTTATTTCCGCTGCCAAGCGTACCTTTGCCATGTGATTTGGGTTCAATATGCCCCGGCCACGGCCACCAACTGCCGCCGATTGTGTCCTACTAGAGCTCGCTTGAAGGGATCGTTCATACTGTGCAGGGGATATTGCATAGCCCCAGCTGCTGATTTCATCCTCGATGTCGGACATGATTTTTTGGCTACGTTAAAATATATCGAGAAATGTCAATTCGCTTAAAAATTACTACTTGAATTTGTTAGCAAACATCCATTGTACATTTTTTTTAGATTATCAGATATCTGACAATCAAATGATGTTATTAAAATAAAGCATGCAGTTACATTAATTAAGCACCCGAAGTACACTATGGGTTCTTTATAAATTAATCACTATCTCTAGGCAACTCAAAAATTGTCACCGTTGTCACTTACTCTACATTTGGCAAAATTAGGTTTTTACAATAATGGAATTGGTGAGAAAAAGGTTGAAAATAAAATTCTGACAAATTTCAGGATTTGAGATCGTTTCGAACTATGTTTAATTCGATTTTCTTGCCAGAACACAATTTAAAATAAACCAGTTGTAAAAGTTTTAAACCATGAGTTCGGTTAGAATTTTGGTTGGTGATCAATCATGCCCAAATGATTACATCATGTTTAAAATCCAATTGTTTTGCATCTTTGAATAAGATGTGTTGACGTCCTTTATCACCTGAACTGTCAACGACCGCAATTGAGAATTTTGATAACGAATAAGCGACTTTGATATTGCGGTTAATTAAGAGATACATATTTCTTTTATACCAGGATTAGTACAAAATTCCTGTAGGTCAAAGAATAAAACGCTAAAAGTTTTGTAAAGTCAGTTCCGTATTAGGTTGATTTTGTGTAAAGAAAGATATAGCAAACACGCTTTTCTACTACGTACCATACTGAATTTACTAAACGTTTTAATGAATTATCAGTGAAATAGTAGTGCATACAAACAAGATATCTAGCATGATATTTAGTGCAATAATTTTGATTTCTACATTCAATTTTGAAAGTCTGTAAAATCTGTTTACGCTCAACAAAAATCAGGGCAAAATCTATGTCTGAGCAATATATGAACCAAGGGTCGGAAGTCTGTTTTACAGACAAACCAGGGCACATTGCAACGCAGTTTGGAAGTTCTGTTGAAATCGAAAGCTGTTCAATGCAATTGATAACAGAAATCAAATGCAATTATGTATAATCATTTTAGTTGATTCCGACATTTGGTTGAACAGACCTAATTAAGCCAACAAAACGTATTCGATGGAACGCCAAGGTCGTTGGCCTCAAACCATAAAACGTTAAGGGACAAAGGTCCTAGAAGTACCACGGAGGACGACGTCAAGGAGAGCAATAAGAAATTTGAATATTATGGAGCGTTATCTTTTTATATTGCTTTTCGTACGTGATCGACAAAATATGTTCGCATGCAGGAAATGATGAAAAGGGAAATTAAAGTTTGTTCTGCGTAGCATACAATTTACAGGCCATAAAAATGAAGAATTCATAGGAAAACCTGTAGATATATACTTACTTTAAAATATTCTGCGCTTGAAGGCAAACTTTGAAATTACAATAAGGTTTTGATAAACTAGTTTTGTGAATTAATTAAAACTTTCGAAGGAAAGACGCCGCAGGCACCGTGTTTGACCAAAGAATTTCTCAACATGAGCAAAACAACAAGAAAAAACAAGTTAAGGGGTTTGGCGATTTTACCGAATTTACCGCATCATCGACGAATGAAGGATACGCGGGGCACATCTCTTTTCATCGATTGTTTTTATCTAATGGGGAGCGTGGTGCAAATCTCGCCCTATGTGTATCTACTCTCGGGACGGGATATGTACGTGTAATGTGCGAAGGATATTACGCTTTCAAGTGAAATTAAAAAGTCGGAAACAATGTGTTTGCTGTGAGAAAAATGTCGTCAAATCTCATGTCCCGTTTTGTACTGTTGTCTTCCGTTGGAATCGGAAGCTACTACCTCGGGTCGTTTGTGGAGCGGCGTAAAATTCAGGACAAAACTGTTTGTGGAAATGAAGATTACGTAAACCAAAATAACCCAGATCTGCTCAGTCGGATAAAATCTATGCCGGGTTTACCTATATTTGGGTCAATATCGGCTGCCTCTCCCATTCCCAATGAAAATAAAAGTCTCACACCATCCGGTACCAGTCGGATAGGACAAATCATGAAATACGGATTTCCTGGACTGGACAATGTTCGCTCCTACGACGATTTTGTGCTGTCCTATGACCGTCGAACCAGGGTGGCCCATTGGGTATTCGAGCACCTAACGGCGGAGAACGTTCGCCGGAATGAGGCCGTCGATCGTGCGAAGAGCGACTTCAAAGCAGATGAAAGCATTCACCCGTTTTTCCGATCTCTTAATTCTGATTACAAGGGATCCGGATTTGATCGGGGTCACATGGCTGCCGCAGGGAACCATCGGTCCGAGCAGAAGCACTGTGATCAAACTTTCTACCTTACCAATATGGCACCGCAGGTTAATGATTTATTTAACGTTTCATTCAAATTTCAACCAATTAAATGAAATATCGTTCTAATAACCACATACTTTTTGCAACAGGTCGGTGTCGGCTTCAACCGGGACAAATGGAACCATTTGGAGAGCTATATCCGAAAGCTCACCAAAACGTACCCGAACGTATACTGTTGCACTGGTCCGCTGTATCTGCCACGGAAGGAAGCCGATGGTAAGCTTTACGTGCGCTATCAGGTAATCGGGGCCAACAACGTGGCGGTTCCGACGCATTTCTATAAGGTGGTCGTCCTGGAGACGGCCGATCGGAAGCTTGAAATGGAAGCTTACGTACTGCCAAATCAGAAAATAGACGACGACACACCGCTGAACATGTTTCTGGTGCCACCGGAAACTATAGAACGAGCGGCTGGGTTGTTGTTTTTTGACAAAATCGCGCGGAATCAGTTGACCAAAATAAACGGTAAGAAAGTGTAGTTAGCTGTTATGTCCTAAATGAATTTTATTGAATTACGAATAAAATTTTAGACCGATTTGAAATAATGACAGAAATGGTCTTTGAGAAATTTGTATCACGCCCTAGCTCTGTTGAAAGTTGTTAACAAAATTGACTAAGATGACAAAATGATAAAAAATGCGAAACTCCAAAAGTGCAAAAATAATAAACTACAAAAAATGACAAACAAAATTACAAAACTTCCTAAAATCAAACATAACCGAAAATATAAGGATTAAAAAAACACAAATATCAAAAGAATTAAATGAATAACAAAAACAGTTACCAAAAGAATTACAAGAATTGCAAAAATTATAAAATTTGAAAAAACATGACACAAGTAACAAATTATAATACAAATTTCATAAATGACAAAAATAACAAAAAACAACATATACAAATAAAAAGCAACAAACATACACAAATATAACAAATACAAAAAAAAAAATTACAAAAATTAGGGGACAGTATCGTGGGCCATGGGGAAACGCGGGTCACTCTTAATATCTCGTATGTACATATGATGAGATACATTTTTTATCATTTTTCATCTTATATAATAAAGAACTTATGGAGCAAAGATGAAAAAAAAAAAAAAATGCAAGCATGCCAAAATTACAAAAGTTGCAAAAATTTCAAAACTTATGAAAATTACAGAATTAACCAAATCGACGAAAGTTACAAAAAAGAAAAACTTTCTTAAATGACAAAAAATACAAAATGGTACGTTAGAGCAATTTTTCTGTTAAAATCTCTTACAGTTTTTGTGAGAATAATTTTATAATTAAAGAAGTCAAAATAGCCAATTTCCGAAACTGGTGGACTAAATGCGCATATTTGCTTGCAATATTTTGATATTACTCAATTGAAAATGGTAGAAACGGATGTTAATCATACGTCAAGGCTGAAATTTTGTATGCCATATGGCCATATTTCATGGTAATATTTTGTTCATATCGTATTTTTATCGGAACAATATTAACCTCTTCTATTTTCACTGTAAAATTGTGATTTGGGCGTACAATTAATGTTTCAATGATAAAAAGTAAAAAATTTATAAGACTTGTCTACTTTTTCTCAATATAGGCATTTAACCTGCCTGATATGGGCATTCAAAACTTGTCTTGTATTCCAATATCTTATCATTGCCAAAAGCTTCAATTTGTTGAATTTCCGATTTCCAGGTGAATAAGAAAGAAAAACCATTAACATTTTTGTTTACAGATTCTGTACGCAAGATAATTAAAATCTATATAAGGTACACCGGGGTAAGTGGGGACGCGGGGTAAGTGGGGACGGTGGCTATTAAAACAATATTGTGGACTATTTTTTCAAACTTTTAATGCAGAATTTTAAATTTACTTGTAATCTATCCAATAACTGTAAAAGAGATACGGTTCCGACAATTGCGGATGTTTACGGTGACTTTTTGTAAATTTTCTATTTTTAACTACGATGTGGAGTTCATGTGCTTCTTTTTCAATCGCAAATTTCTCGTAAACTAGCTGGCTCTTGACGAAAAACTCTACATTGAAACAATCCTTACATTCGAAACAACCAGTTAGGAAAAGAAACGAAGGTTAAAAATTGAGAAAAAAGGGTTTATTTGCAAAAATTTAAAATTTTGTCTCCAAACCCTACCTGGGGTAAGTGGGGACGGCTTTATAAATACTTGATGTTTACACGTTTTTTCCATTTTCTCTCCTTCATTCAATGCAATTTAGCTTTATTTAGCATTCAGATCATGAAAAGTTGGGAAAAGTACTTGTTTTTTCTAAAATAAGTATATATTTTCGATAATATAGGATAACACACAATAATCATTGAAAGATGCCTTATTAATAGTACCATGAACTTTTTCCAAAATTTTGGACGGTTCGAGTAATAAAGTAACGTATTCAACCAAAAAAACACAAATTTGTTGAAAATTTCCTGAGAAATTAAAGGGAAAATCTACCGTCCCCACTTACCCCATAAAGCGGGGTAAGTGAAGACACCAGCAGTCCATAACAATTTACGTGATAACTTTTTTCGCTTTGCGTCTATCAAGCTCATCTCTTCAGCATTTGTGAACAACATGTTCTGCATCACATTGAACGCGATTTTATCAAAATTTACCCACTGCTGATTTTTTAATGATTTTTTAAAGTCGAACTATACGAAAACCCGCCCCCACTTACCCCGGTGTACCTTATATAAAAATGAATTTCTTTCTGTCTGTCTGTCTGTCTGTCTGTTCCCTATAGACTCGAAAACTACTGAACCGATTTGCTTGAAACAAGGCAGGTCAGGGTATTGGAGGCAGGGGAAGGTTCCTATTATGGTTTGAGACCCCTCCCTCTATCATGAATGGGGAGAGGGGCCTCCCAAACAAAAGAAACTTTTTTTGCATAACTCGAGTACACATCAAGCAAATGGTATAAAAATTGGCATGGGGTGGTATTTGGGAACGAAGAATATTTCTATGAATATAAGGTACCTCTCCCTCCTCTCAGTGGGGTGATAGGAAGGGAGGAGGGGGGCTACCTTACAATTTTTCATATAACTTGAAAACTAATCAAGATAATGGAACCAAATTTGGCACGGGAAGGTTTTTGGTAACGAAAAATATTTCAATGATTATTTAAGACCCCTTCCTCTTTCCAGAAGAAAGGGGGGGGGGGTCTCTTTCATAATTTTTTACATAACTCAAAAACTAATGAAGCAAATGGAACCAAATTTGGCATGGGAGGGTATTTGGATACGAAAAATATTTCTATGTTCATTTGAGACCCCTATTTCTTTCCAGAAGGGGTGATATAAAGGGGGGAGGAGGCCTCTTTTATAGTTTTTTACATAACTCAAAAACTAATTAAGCTAATGGAACCTTACTTGGCATGGGCAACCAAATTTGGCATGGAACGATATTTGGGTACGAGGAATGCTTCTATGAATATTTGGTATCCCTCACTCCTTCGAAGAGGTGGATGAAAAGGGGAAAGGGAGGCCTCCCTTACCATTTTCAGTATAACTATAGAGAGTCAATCGAGCAAATTGAACCATATTTGGCATGTGAGGGTATTTAAATACGAGAAATGTTTCTATTATAAATTGAAGCCATACCTTTCATTCAGCGGAAAGATATAAAGGGGTAAAGAGGGGGCTTCTATACATTTTTTTTTGCATAACTCGAGAATTAATCGAGCAATGAAACCAAATTTGGCATCAAAAAGTATTTGAGTACGAAAAATACTTTTTCTATGTGAAACAATTCCTTTCTTGCAGTAGGATGATAGAATTAGGAATATAGGAAAGGAAGAAGAGGCTTATTAAACTTTATTTTTTACAAAATCTGAGAAATGGACAAATCTTAACATGGAAAACCATTTTTGTAGGATTCTATGATTATCTGACACACCATCCTCCTTTCAGTGAGTAAGTACATAGGAGGAGGGAGGTGAGTCCAATACAATTTTTTTAGCATAAGTTCTCAATTTATGCTAACGAAGCCAACAAATGGAAACAAATATGGCATGGAAAGTAACTTGGATACGAGATATGTTTCTACGGTTGTAGACCCTTACGCTTTACAGTATAGAGAGGGGAAGAAAGGAGGTGGCTCCATATACATTTTGTTGTAAAGCTTAAAAACTTATCAACCCATGGAACTATATTTGAAATAGGAGGATTTTTGGGAACGAAATGGGTATGATTATTGAAGATCACGACCACAATTCAGCAGGGGGTGAAGGGAAGGACAGGGGAGGCAGCTCTCTTATCAGTTTTTAGCATAAATCCAGAACATATCAAGCTAAAATAACCGTAGTTTATAAGTTTGATTGTTTGCGTACGATTAATTTGAGACCCTCCAGACAGATTAAATTTATAAGACCTTCAACACAAATTAATAGAGCATGATTCAGAATTTAAGTTTAGGTTATCTTTGAGTTGCAATTCGAAACTCCAGCTGCAACTCTCATTTTAAAGCAGTTGCTTATGAATTATGTTATAATTTGATTTAAAATAATGCAAAGAAAACAATAAAAGTTTGAATAATTTTTGAAAATATCATTTGATTTTGAAAGGTGTAGCAAAGCACACCGGGTCAGCTAGTTCAATATATTTTAACAAAACTGAGAAAAAATTTGTTTGAATTTTTGAATTTGTTTGACTTTATATAACAACTGAATTTTTTCATACCTTGTGAGTCAAAACCGTATTACCCTCAAACTGCACTGATTAGATATGTTGAATCTCTAGCCATATCGTTCATCGACTGTAGGCGCATATTACCCAATATGCCGCTTTGGGTAGAAGAAAATGAATAGATGTTGAAAGAATGTGAGCTAAGGGCTTTGTGTAATCGACAGCTTTTAAACTACCTGTGTGATTCTTTGCCCAGCACCAGCTGGTTGTTTGTAGCACTTTTTACTACTTGTGTGATTCTTAAATTTAAATGCATCTTCCTTATTAAAACTATCTAGTTAGTTTGATTGTCTTTTATTTTAGAAAAAGAATGGAGTTTTAACCTGCTTTTTGCTAAAATAACGACTTTTTATTAAAAGTGTATCAATAAATTTTGAATTATAATTTGTTTGAAGGTTATCTTTTTTGAAATGAAGAGTTAATCACCGTAAATTTATTTTTATGAAAATTATTTTATTGGCTATATCGGTGAAATTTATATTCTTTGAGAAAGAATATTTAAGAATTGAATGATTATAGACGGATAGAAGATTAGAATAAGGTGAAAGATGTTGAAAATGAGCGGAAGGGTAATTTTAATTTGAAAAACTTTTCATCACATTTCATCGTTTTGTTCCTCACGGGCCTACTACCTTGCAGTGCACACTGGTACAGAACATCAATCTAGCGGAACTAAATTAATAGCGCCCAGGGATGAAAAGATAGACTTTTGGTGTCTTCGACAACATTGCATAGTTTTACACTTTGAAATAAAAACAGAGTCGAGGGGTCCACCAATAGCAAGATAAAAATGCTAACTTTTTTGTCAAGCATTTTAGAGCTTTGGTTTCTTCTACAAAGTTGTTTATCTTAACAAAATACATAACTTTGCTGAACAAGTCAAAGTTCTACAATTTCATTCTAAAGAGTTACAATGAAATTAAGAAAAATACCTTGAAAAAACAGTTTTTTAAATCTGGAACGTTGTAGGTAAGACAAAATAATTTTCAGTCTTCGAGACAAAGCTGTAAAATGTTAAGTTCTACAATCGCTTAGTACATTATGATGTGTTTTGAAATTGCTGAAGCGCTGCAGAAAGCATTTAGTTTAATATATTATCGATTTTCAAAGCAAAGTGGTCGAATTGCGCAAATTTTCGCACCATCAGCCAATGTGGATTTTATTTTTGGTATTAGGAGGAACCATTTCCATATAAACTAGCGTGGAACTCGGTGGAACTCGAAGCAATTTTAAGATTGAAAATCTAGTATTTTGTTCACAAATATCACTTTTTCAGACACTTGTTTTTACAACATTTGCTTCGGTCAGGAATAAATGGTGTATATCAACGTGTTGTCAGCTCTGGTTTCAAAATGGTCATAAATCCTTTACTCAAATTGAGTTTGTAATCCAACGAAAACTTATTATCTCAAAAGTGTTTTTATCGTTAAATGGAGCCAAAGATGGCCTGCCACCAGCTACTGAAAGCTGAAAGCTAGTTTACTTTTGGAATTAAATCACTTTCACGTGTTGGTACAGATATCATTTATATAATGATGTACTAGAACAGATTCTATTGATAAATTTGAAACGGAAAACCGGTTAAATCATCTAATTATTTCTTTTTCTCAAATTCTGCAAGTAAATTGCATCAAAGAAACTAAGAAACTAATAAAGTGTCTAAAAAAAGTGATATTTGTGAACAAAATAATAGATTTTCAATCTTAAAATTGCTTCACGTTCCACCGAGTTCCACGCTAGTTTTATATGGAAATGATTCCTCTTAATACCAAAAATAAAATCCACATTGGCTGATGGTGCGAAAATTTGCGCAATTCGATGAACTTTTCTTTGAATATCGTTAATATATTGCACTAAATGCTTTCTACAGCGCTTCAGCAATTTCAAAACACATCATAATGTACTAAGCGATTGTAGAACTTAACATTTTACAACTTTGTTTCGAAGACTAAAAATTGGTTTGTCTTACCTACAACGTTTCAGATTTAAAAAACTGTTTTTTCAAGGTATTTCTCTTAATTTCATTGTAACTCCTTAAAATGAAATTTTAGAACTTTGACTTGTTCAGCAAAGTTATGTATTTTGTTAAGATAAACAACTTTGTAGAAAAAACCAAAGCTCTAAAATGCTTAACAAAAAAGTTAGCATTTTTATCTTGCTATTGGTGGACCCCTCGACTCTGTATTTTATTTCAAAGTATGCGCCTTGTAAAACTATGCAATGTTGTCGAAGACACCAAAAGTCTATCTTTTCATCCCTGGGCGCTATTAATTTAGTTCCGCTAGATTGATGTTCTGTACCAGTGTGCAGTGGTAGCTACAAATCTATCCCGTATCCCGAATATTTTGGAAGGGGTACTGAGGTAAGGAGTATAAAGCATGATCATTGATATAGCAGAATAATAAAACGACATTAGTGGGTTTTTTTTTTTTTTTTTTTATTTGATCGTTAGGATTTTAACATCTGGATGTCATTCATCCCTACACATTAGTGGCTATAACTGAATGTTTGTTACAAAATTTGATTTCATGTTTCGGGGTAACTTTTATCACTATGATTTTAACGTATCTCAACATCTTCAAAATTATTGTTTTGATGCCATCAATAACAGTAATTTTTTGTTTGGACTCAATTGAACTTTTTAACGTTGTCTTTCAAAAACAAATATATTCAAAAGATGGACAATGTTGTTGCATACATTTAGGGGCCAAAATTATAAACATTTCTCAATATTTTTTGGCTTCAAAAACAAATGAATTCCCCAGGTCCTCCCACTGCCCCTATGTTCTTTTTTTTATTGAAACTAAACCATTTGAAAGGGTTTTTAGCCATTTTTTCTATACAGACTTTCTCATAGAAAATGTCCGTATTTTTTAAATATCCAAAATTATCATATAATGACAATTTAATATAACTCTCAAACTATACCTATACAAAGGAAAAAAGTTAAACTTTCATATAAAACAACCCATTTGCTTCTAAATGCTATCATTTTATCATAAGAGGTGTGTGTTTGTGAGTCTTCGAAAAAACAGATATTTTAAAACTTTGAAATTAGATATTAAGTAAAATAAAAAATCTCAAACTAAAAACCAAATTTAGTCTTTTTAAAACTCAATTTCAAATGTAGAAAATAGTTTTTAGATATTTTAACTTTAGACTTAGTTAAGGATGATTATCTGCAAAAATTTCATGTTGATCAAAGTTCCCCCAGTTTACGGTAGTTTTTCAAAAAATAGAAATGTATTCAGAAATGAAGTAGGTTTAATTGGTACGTTATTCAAAATCTGTCTTAGTTCGAAAATGTCATAAACGAAAAAAATACTCAAAATTTTACGGTAGTCAAATGAGATTTTATTTGATATATTGTACAGCAAACGCCTTACATTTGTTAAAACTATCGGTTTACAGTCTATAGCTTAGTCGGTACTACATTCAAATAACAGCAGATCAGGACACGCTCTTACACGCAACGATGATTTGTCATTATTTTCCTTTGAGATGAATTTTGTCGCCAGCTTTCTTTATGGTTATCGAGTGATTTCGCCATTCATTATGCTATCACGACGAGACTATACGAGAATGTATAATCCATACATACGCGATAGGCTTTCGATCGTCGTGAACGATAAAGAAAGTGGTAAGATTTTTTCATGTTACTTTTTTCTTTTAAATCCTAAAAAATGCATTTGCATTCACTTTAAATGAAAGTGTCGATAAGTTTGGCAAAATTTGTAGATGTTTTTCGTAAATTCCGTAGGCCAGTTTACTGCTATTAGAAGACTTATTCTGAAAACTGAACTTATTGAAGCTGTTCTGGGTCGGATTCTTATGAGGCTTCTACTTCACTAGCTAAGTTTTGATTCTATCAGCTATTGTTGAGAATTCATGAGTGTATGAAGTGGACTTCAACATTTAAGGTCTTGTTAATAATGTTTCATAAGTTGCTTTTGCAAAACTTTTGAGTAATACCACTAATTGATGTTATCTACTTGGTTTTAAAAAATTGTTTCATTTATTTATTTTTTAATCCGTCATGTGTGTGGTAATTGGTAACTTCGAAGTTTTATGAATGTTGCTTTACTAAACTTGCTTCCAATTTGGTTGTTAATTTTTCACCTAGCAAATCGATTTAAAAAACAAATATTGTTCAATGCTACTGTCCCTTGAAAGTCCACTTCATTGGCTAGTTTTGTTGATCATCAAAGTAATGTTAACGGGTTTCCGGGGCCTAGGGTTAAAATAAAATAATATCGTATCACTAGCATTTATCTTTCTTGCAATCCACAACGTTGCTGCTGAGTTGTTCGGTCGTCGTCACGTTGCCACTGGTCATGGCAGCGGTGGAACCGATTCCGGGAGGGCCCTTTTCGTAGAAGAACGTTACGGGCCAGGTTTCCGCCGGGGCCGTCACCTCGTCCAGATGCCTCAATCCACCGGGTTTCGGTGGTGGCTGATAGATTTCACCCTTTTTATTCTTGTCTTGATGACGCGAACCATTGGCGAGTCCATTGGGATGCTGTTGGTAGTGCTGCTGCTGCTGATGGTGAGGTTTCGGGGGAAAGTACTTATCGCTGCACTTGCGCCACTGGTCGGGAGCATCGCCCACGAAGCACCTGCGGAAAAAAATAGGTAAAAACGTAGCGGTCGATTGCAAAAAAAAGTGATTTTCTTCGAAAATTTTAAAAACTGAACTTATGATCGTAAGATTATCTTGAATTTTATAATATATTTATTTTGATTTTATTAATATAATAATTTTTTGATCCAATTATAATACTTTCGTGTTGTCATGTTTTCACCCCGTCATACTATCATTTCAATACATTTTTCAATTATTCAATTATTCAATTATTATATATATGTTTTTCAACATCGATTTTCTCTTATCTAGTCCCTGAAATTTCATCTAAGTTGGATTCATTTCTCTACAAAAAAAAAGTTTCGCTGACTGAATGTTTGAGTCAAGACCCAACTCTGGGTCGCAATTTAAAAATATTATATATATGTTTCAAAAAATATCATGCTAGGTTATAACAGGTTAAAAAACATTTTGTGTACCGCCTGCGTTTAAGAAAAATACACAAAATATATCTTTTGGTTAATAATTTAACTCCAAAACTTTCATCTGAACACGCCAATATGAGCCATTCCATATTCCAAGAATTTTGGCAAAAATGACCCTGACCTACGATAAATGTATGTATGTATGTTGGTTATCCACCATGGGTGCATAGATTCACTGCAGATTCTGCCTAAGTATGTGCTCACTAGCATGTCCATTTCCCGGTCATTTTTACTTTCCCGGGATTCGGGAAATCTAACCGTCCTATTCCCGGGAATTTCCGGGATCCCGGGAAAAATTGAAATAGGAGATTTTAACCCCTTTCTATTGCATATGTACGTAAATCATAGATATATGACTTTTAAGCCTTATTCTTTATTGTAAAACATATAAAACTATTTAAATATCTCCAAAATTCAATAATCAACTATTAGACCAAAAAACATATTTACAAAATTGTAACTATTTTTAAAACTTTAGAACTTTTTTAATCAAATAAAACTCTTTTAAAGAATTTCAACTTCATTTGCATAAACACTAAAGTCTTTTGTTAAGCAGTTTTATTTTGCTCAGTTTTTCTAACACGGCTTCTTTTTACGCGGTTTTTTGCCATGGATATGATTCTTCTACGCGGCTCTCGCAAATCAACACCTTTTTTGAGCGAAAATATTCCAAGTCTTATACGTTAACGATGGAATTCATACCGCGTAAAAAAACCTTAGTGAATTTCTTAGTTTAAGGTGAACAAAGTTTTTTTTTTTCACTAACGAAAACATTGTTTTACTTCATTTTTTTCACGCAGCAGACGGTTAAAACAATAATGGTTTAAAATAAATAGCTTTATTCGAAAAAACTACATGAAATTAATCATAATAAAAATTTATTTCTTGGCAATGTTATGGTAGTTTTAAGTAGTAAAATGAAGATTTTTTTTACTGTGTTGATCTAATATATAATTAAGCCAATCTTATAAATTTGATGTATATATTATGTTTTACATTGATTTAGAAAAATAAAATAAATAAAAACGTGATTAAAATCTATGTTTTTGGATGTTGTTAAAAACGAACGGTTTCAAACGAATTCACATTCGCATTCACATGAACAGTCGCCTTTAATTGGCGCTACTTATCAACTCTCCTTATGAAATTACAGCCTCAAAGGCGGGCTAAAACGGATGTAGCCAAAATCGAATGTTGTCAAAATCGAACGGGCTCTGTTGTACTTTAATTAACATAATTGACTGCTTCTTGCTGCAAAAATTGGATAAAATTGAGAATGATTTTTTACTATCGATTGAAGTTGATTTGCTAGTCTTCAGGTTATTCATGAAATATAGAAAATTTTCAAAAAGCTGCACCGCTGCACTTATGTTTCAAATAGTGTCATTTCTCTGCCAATGATATTTCTACTGTCCACAGTGCGCGGAACGGAAGTTCCTAATGATGAATATTGCTAAGCATTCTATTTTTTCTTGTGGTGATATTGATATTGATTGCTTTTACATATTTGTTGTTTTTCACTTTTAACGCAAGATTTTTTTTAAAACCCTTTTTTAATTCAATTTTGATTTATGTCCATGCTTTAACAATCTTTAGAAGAAAAATTCAGCTATATATCAAGGTAGAACAATAAGTTTTTTGAATGACTTTGACCTATTTTTCCAGTTAAGGTACTGTAATTTTTTCAAAATTAAGCTAAATTTAATATATTCGGGAGTTCTCGGGATTTTTCCTTCGTTTCCCGGGATTCAGGAATTCCCTAATTTGTTTTATATGTTATAGGGGGAAGTCGTCTATGACCGGACACCTTCTATGGCCGGACAACATTGATTTTTCGAAAACGCAATATCCTAAAAATGTTTTAACACCATGAAAATAAAGTAAATAGAAGCCTGATATGGTGTTAGAAATATGGTAATCCAATCTGAAAAGGTAAACCAATTACAGGTTTTGAAAGCTTTCGCCCAGCAGTTCGGCGAGGATCGCCCAAACTTTACATTTATATTGTGATCAGTTTTTACGGCTTGTCAAATGTGAATTGCACATAAACGTCATCGTTGGTTGGTTATCTTTCGACTTCAGCAGATGTAAGATAACAAATCGGAAGTTCAAACAAAATATTAGGAAAATAAAAAAAAATGCGATTTCTCTATGACCGGACACCATATTGTTGTCTATGACCGGACAAGAAAATATTCAAGGTTATAGATGATTTCAACTTGAAACTTTCATTTTTTCATCTCTATAGCACACTCAAATGGTTCGCTGAAGATACGGATTCAATAACCAAACTATTTTGGTCCTCTGATAAACTTTATATTTTGCTGTCCGGTCATAGACAATTTTTTTCTAGTTTTTTTCGAAACAAATGTTGCATTCCGGTTTGTCAAAAAAACTTTTATGAATGGCTTCATAGAATGTTCACTATAGGAAAACACGTACTCACAAGACCTAAGCAAGTGATTTCAGTCATTTTGCTACGTTTTTGTGCCATTGGTGACAATTTTGGGGATGAAATTCGTAGTGTCCGGCCATAGACGACACTTTTGGAAATGAGTAAAAACTAACATGAAATGATTTACCTTACCACATGAGTATGTTGTAAATTAATTTTTTTCTAATATTGTTTAGTAATCATAATATTGACACTCTTCAAATCAGTAGAGGAACCAATATTTACAAAAAAATATTTTTGAAGTTATTGATTAAAAACCTTAGGTAGTAGACAACTTCCCCCTACTTAAATTTAGATGAATGTTTCATCACATCAATCTATGGAGTTACTTTTACAATAGGAATGTACTTAATCTTTTTTTAAGAATGTATTTTTTAAGCAAGATAAGTAAAAAAAAACACTTTTTGGTAAGTAGATTTATTTCTTGGTTACAATAAAAAAAAATAGGGTAAAGTACCTAGATTTCGACAGTTTTGGCTTGATTTGTCAGAAAAACCATGTAAATAAACTATTTGACTAAAGTTTTTCATTTCAAATGTGATTGGTTATATGAATCAGATTTTTTTCTTCATTCTCTACCTTTTTTATTGATCAAAAGTTTCAAAACAACGTTTTTATTAGCCTTTTACTAAAACCTCTCGATGATCTAGTTTTCGACATTCAATTTTAGTTTTCGACACAAAAAGTTTTAGTTTTCGACAAGCATATTTCCACCTCCTTTGTTTGCTCAGCAATATGAATATTTGCGTATTGGAATTGCTTGTCTACTTCACGGCGTTTTTTACACCATGGAAACAGTATAAACATACAGAAGAAGATGAGTGTCGAAAAATAGATTATTGGGAGAATTTTCAGCGCTAGTTTTCGACAGCTCAAAAAACAGTTGAAATTTCATTAAATGTTAGCAAAAATATTCAATAAATTACCGAAAAGATTGATCTCAGAACCTTAACCTTTCCATTGATTCCTTTTATGTTGCTTTTAATCAAATAAAAGGGGGGTTTTTCGTGATTCAAAATCATTCTTATTTGGTCGTTGGAATTGAATTTCACAGGTGATTTAGAATATAACTTTTAAATTATTTATTTATAACTATTCAATAACTTATTTAGAGGAATTTTTATATTCAAGGTATACTAAAGTGGGAGAGCAAAAATCGAAAAATATGAAGATAGATAGCTTGAGTCACCAAACAGAAAGATAAGCCTTTCCTTAAAATTTTGTCGAAAACTAGCTCCTGTCGAAATCTAGAGTATCTACCCTACTAAGTTCAATTTCTCTTCACCTGCACTTTTTGGTCATCAACCTTATTTGCCGATTCTGAGACTTGGTAGGCTGTGCCCAAAGCTGACAGACGTTTTTTGGGAGCTGAATTTTGTTTCGGTAATTGAAGAAAGCATTCGTGAAGAACTGGGAATCTGTTTCAAGAAAAAGGTTAAAAGTACCCGAAATTTGAAGATTGATTAAAGAAAAGAATTAAGCGCCGTAGCCAGAATACTGTTTTCACCGAGGTTCAGGAAAATGAGCAGCTCATATTCAATAACGGACATTAAAAACGACAGATAAGTATCGAGTACCAACATTATTTTTTCTGAATTGATTATTAAATTCATTTTGACGTATGCATGGATCATTCTATTTCATCATGCATAAATTTAATAATGTGGAATAAGTTTTGAGTGATTTCAATCGATGAGACTAGGACCCAATATAGTCTTTTACTTTTCACAAAAAGATATCGGAAAAGTAAAGCAATTTATTCTTTTCTAATATAACTTTTCAGTGAAGATTTAAGAATCAATTTTTTTTAGATCGGTATATTAATAAAGACAAAATTTTAATTTCAAAAAATATTTCAACAACAGATAAGGATGTTTGAATGTTATCTTAAAAATATGCTTAAAATAGACTTTGTTTCATTACACAAAGAGAACCTTTGAAAATTGGTGGGCAAAAATATGGGGAACATCATGTAAAGAGAAGGCGATTAGTTCTAAATGATTGATATTGTTTAATTTTTTTTATTCCTGGTCTTAAATCCTCGCGAAAATGTGAATACCACCTAGTGTAGTTTTTTTTTGTTTATAAATTTTCTTACGTTTATAAAAATAGGAACAAGTCAACTGTAAAAAATCATATATCATACATCAATATATCAATAAAAGACCACGGATTTTTTTGTCACTTTCGACCTTTTATTTCTGACTCTAATTCATAAAAATATGAAAACAAGATAATGTAAATTGATTTTTATTTCTATTAAAACTGTAAGCGTTTTTCTTTTTGTTGATGTTTCACATGACTTCCCAACGAACTTGATAGAAATAGGGTCACAGAAAACTGTCACAGAATTTTAGGTTCAAATCTCAGAATTGAAATATTTTGTTTGTCAAAACACAGATTTTTTTCGGCAACCTTGCATCAGAGCTGTTATAAAACTAATACTTGGTCTTGTACGGTGTCATAAAACTTGAATTGTAGCTGAGATAAGATAAAGATGAGTAAAAAATTCATTATTTGTGGAGCTTGAGGAACTTGAGAATATAAAAGTTAGATTCAATGCAATGTTTCATAAACATTAATGTTTTTTGAAAAACATTTGAGCTAATGGAAATTCTGTTTTGACTGAAGATGTTAAGAATGATGTATTATTGCAGTCTAGTGAGGCTCGTGATAATATCGATTGAGGCTAAAAACTAAGGCCTATTTAGAACTTAGCAGAAGCTACAACAGGGATGTTAGACATTTTAGAACATTAGGAATTTAAACTTCAAGTGGCCACATCACTTACCAAGGTGATATCCATGCCATCTTATATACCTTACCCTTATACATTCAGCGTGAGATTTGTGGAGGGATGGCGTACAGCCGGCCTCCGCAAAAGAAGTCATCACATCTGCTGCTCTTCCTTTCTTCTTATCGACTACACGGACTTGGCCGGCGTCGTTATTGGTTCATTTGAAAGTAGGAGATTCTCAAAACATGCTCAATGATATTGTGTTGCTTGTTCCCAGCAAACTTCCATTTGGTTCATTGTGGAATATTGATTATCTCGAACCAATCACGAAGTGCAACCATTATGCCATTGGCCGGGAGGGGCCGTAGGTGGACCGTAGTTGATAACAAGCTCAAGCTTAAGCTATATGAATTTTTTTTTCTAAAGCATTTCCGCTTTTAGCCAAAAAAATGGGTAGTAGGCGTAAGAATGACTCAAAAATCGATAAGATTCAATGTAATTGTGACAATCTTATATTTTTTTAAATCATGGTGTCTTTTTTTTATAACTTTGATAACTGAGAAATATATTTTTAGAGGATGTGAATGCAACGTTCTTTTGAGGAAAAAAAAATCATTAGGACAAAATTTCGCGTTACACATTTTAAGTTTGAATGGGTTACAGTTTCCCCAAAAGAAATCTTAAAAATCAAAAGAATGGCTTGAACTGATGGTTAACAATTAACATTTTTTACAATTAATATTTTAAAGAACCAGGAATTCCACGGTTGAAAACTGGCAATTAGATATATTTTTTTAAAAACAAATTAATGATCTGTTTTAAATAATTATTTTGCATTTTTTTTATCTCATAAACTTATTTTTTTTTCGAAATCCATAATTATGAGTATCTTTTATTGGAGTGACTTCCTGATTTCCTTAAACACTACCTCGATTCAAGTTGCCTTTTTCTAAAATGACATTCAATGGACAATGGATAAATCAGGTTAACATAAAATGATCGAGCTGAGTGCCTTTTTTTTGTCAACGTTGTAAAATGTTGTGGAACTGATACTCGATACCGTTCATAATTATTTTGAATTAGCTACATGCTCCAGTCACTCCAACCTTTAAACGCGATATTTTTTGTTTTCCTGCCTTTTATTCATATTTCATGTTTTTTTTAATATGATGATATGTGATATGTGATTAATTGTAATATAAGAGATACTTTTTAAAGCCTTTTGCAAATTTTTTTATAGTACATCTCGCGAAGTTAAGCTTTGGCAGATTTCAAAAGTTTTCTTAGCACAAGATACGCGAGAACAGTTTTTTAAACATGAAACAAAAATTTCTATTTCTGCAGAAATGTGAACGAAAGTTTGCATACGAAAATAATAATACCCAGTCATTAATCCTCTAGTCAATTAATTTTGATAAAAAGTACATTTGACTGAGTTTCTGACTTTGAAACACAAATCAATCATTCCTTCCATTTCTTACTTATTATTTTGAACATTATGCAATTGACTGATTGTTGGGCGAAAACATTATAGGTTTTTCCGTAAAACGTCCAGCATTTTATAAGGAATTTCGACTTTGAAGTTATAGAAATTTTAATCCAAAATGAATTTCAGATATTTTTAAAGTATAAATTAAAACGGTTTGCGGTCTTTAACGAATTAGGAATCGTCGGGGCATGATGAGCATTTTCTGCCGTAGAGTCTAGCAGCGAATTCAACTCGATGAACTTAACTCAATAATGAAATCGAATTGTTGGCAAATAAATGCTGGAGTTGATTGAAAAAACGATTCGATGTCATCCTGTCATCCTGGATTTTGCTGAAACGTGACTCAATTATTTAGATCGTGGACACAGTGCACGCGAGCGAATCTCGCGAACATTCGCTTTCTGTTCAAACATGTTGAAACTGGGCCACAGTGGTCCAGAAATGAAATTTTGCTGGA
Source organism: Uranotaenia lowii (assembly GCF_029784155.1). NCBI lineage: Eukaryota > Metazoa > Arthropoda > Insecta > Diptera > Culicidae > Uranotaenia > Uranotaenia lowii. The sequence continues at coordinate 137,303,848 of NC_073692.1, forward strand.
ACAATTATTAGCGTCTTTCCCTTAAGTTTGATGCCTGTGATATCTTAGACATACTTATACAACAAGTAAAGGCGATCATTTTGACTGAAATAATTTAAGGGTGGTTCATAAAGTTTAAAATAAATTGCGAAAAAAACAATCAATAAATTTTTAATGAATAATTTTGTAAAAAATGCAAAATTAACACTTTCTCCATCAAAAAATTTGAGATTCAATACTGTATAAAACATCCCAGCAAACATGAAATCGCATTAAAAATGATAACTCAAGTCATTAAAAACGTTACTGCGAATCGTAATTCCAACTAACGCTAGAAAATGTCGTAAAAATCGTTACTCGAAGTAGTATTAAATGGTTTAAATAGGATATGATAAAAAGTCCGCCATATGTTTGCAGATTTTGAAGACGATTTCGTTCCTTTTTTTTCTCCCGCGTGGGTCAAAAGAGAGAACAGCTTTGTTGTTCTCTTTGCGACCAGCAGTGCAATTAGATTGCTAAAAATCAGATGGTGTACTTGCAAGAAATGCCCAATGACAGAGGCAGAAAATATTGTCGCTGGCAACAGTTCGCATGCGTTGAGAAAAAAAACTTGTGCTCTCTTGCATTCTTTCAGTATGTATGAATATGGTGTCGAAATCGTATACTCTTATCGCTTTAGCCAGAAGTTGAAAATTTGTATGTATATTGCCTCCACTTTGGTAGGTAAATGCTGTTTTTTCGTGTTTCATACGATCATTCTATAATGTAGGGTTAGTTGCCCTACTTTGGACCCATTAAGCGGTGGTTTTTAAATAATCATGTTTTTCTCACGAATGGACGGGAAATTTATATCCTTAAGGAAGTTCATTTATAAGTACTGATCTTATCTGCAAGTTTCAATGACAATTTTCAACATGGGTTGCGCCATTATTGAGAGATTTGCAAAGATATGAATGATTTAAATTTCCAACTTTGAACCTACTGTTCCTATTTTGGTACTGGACTGGTTCCTTTCATTGGACCTAGAACTAAAATTTCTATAAACAGTTTCATTTTCCGAAAATAAATAAACAAATTTATTGTTAATGTAATCTTCAATCAATTACTATCAAAAAATAGTATAACAGCTTTTTAATATTTAAAAAACTAAAATTTCTGTAATGAATATCACAAACACTTCATTCCCCGTCAGCTCTATCAGCAGAACGAAAGCTGAAACTTGATTGTGTTTACTTACTTATAGTTTATTTGCGTAAATCTGGCAAAAATATTGGAAATATGCAATATTGGTTCTCAATTATACCCCAATTAAAAATTCGCAACATTGTAGATTTGTTGGTTTTGATACGAAGATTTGGTGATGTCAGGTCTAAACACGGAACATCAAAGTCGAAAGTTTCCTATATTTGGACCCTTTGCAAATTTTCCGAGTTTTCCATTGATTTTCATGAATTTTTGGAAAAAGTGGTAGTATGGTTCATATTCTTCACAGTTAAAGTAATTTCCCTTTAAGCTTTGGCTTGGACAGTAAAAAATCATGATTTTTCCTTAAACACTCTAATTTCTCAATACGCGCCCCACTAAATGAGCTGTCTGATTTACCACTGATGAAGAGGTACATTTTTGAAAACGTTGAAAATTTTATCAGAAAGACTTTTAATGGCAAAAAACGGTATGGTAGGGTTCAGGAAGAATAAGAGTTCATTGTGTGCATAGGAATATCTTCATTTTATGCCAGCAAAATGAATTATTTACAATTTTCGGCATTTTAGGACTAAAGTAGGCTCTAGGTCCAAAGTAGGAGCACTCACCCTATATGAAACATATAACAAAGTTGTTGAGAAATATACCTACAAAAATGTTTGCGGGGATGTTCAAACTTTTTTTTCCGTTGATTTTTTTTGTGATAAAAATTATCGAAATTTTGTTTATTTATTTATTTATTTATTACTTGGTCTTTGGATGAATTACCATACAGACAAATTTCTTAAAAACTATGTTATTCTACTTATGTCCAGTTTAAATTTACGTTTACACACATATAAATCAAACAGATGGTACACTACATTGAAACGTTCACAGCATTTGTCGATTGGGTGGTTTCGACCATACGCAGTACGGTGGTAAGGTATCCAGAGAAACTGGCGTTGTCGGAGCGTCCTCGTGGATACGTATAAATTGACACGCTGGAGTATGTAAGAGCAGTCCACACGATGAGTCAGGGTGTCAAAAATAAAAGTTTGCTGAAGTTCGGTACGACGTTTTTCAAGCGTGGCCAGATTTACAAGTATGCATCTTTGTTCGTAAGACGGAAGACGAAGCGGTTCAGTCCAGGGAAGGCGCCGTAAAGCATACCTTATAAAACTACGTTGAACACGTTCAAGGCGGTAGCTCTGTGTGCTCTGAAAAGGAGCCCATATCTGTGCAGCGTATTCCATAATGCTTCGTACTGATGAGCAGTAAACAGCTTTCAAAGTATAGATGTCGTCAAAATCCTCGGTATTTCGACGCAGAAATCCTAATGCAGAAAATCCTTTAGCGGAAGTAATTGCAATATGTTCAGCAAATGTGAGTCTGTTATCAATCTTCACTCCGAGATCTAAAATGGACTTCACGTTTTCAAGATAACTTTCAGATAGGCGGTGGTCACCTACCTTGCATTTTTTTGCAATAGCCTGCATCCCGTTCAAGCGGCACCAGCTTTCAAGTCTAGCGATATCAGCTTGCAGTGCCATACAATCTATATTACTATGAATCCTTCTAAAAAGCTTCAAATCGTCAGCATATAGGAGCTTGTTGGAGTGGAGTTTTTCACATAGATCATTTACAAATGTAATGAAAAGTAGCGGTCCGAGGTGGCTTCCTTGGGGTACTCCTGACGGGGTTTCGAATATACTAGATCGTGATCCATTAATTTTCGTAAAAGCGCAGCGATTAGTGAGATACGATTTGATCCACTCGAGTGACCAAGTAGGAAAACCAAGTCGGTCCAACTTTCTGATAAGTAAATCGTGCGGAAATCGATCGAAAGCTTTTGCAAAATCGATATAAATCGAGTCCACTTGACAACCTTTTTCCAGGCTATTACTGATTGAGCTTACGTAGCACATTAAGTTGCTAACAGTCGACCTCTTCTTCACAAAGCCATGCTGTGATTCGGATATGAACGGTTTAACGGCGGCGTACAGTCTTTCTTGCATCAAAGCTTCGTATACTTTGGAAATAGAATTCAGAATTGAGATAGGACGGTAATTTTCGACTTTATGCGCATTTCCCGATTTGTATATTGGAGAAATAGCAGCGATTTTCCACGCGCTAGGGAACGATCGTTCATTAAGTCACCGATTTAGAACACTGCAAATCGGACCAGCTAGGGATGCAGCACAATATTTTAAAATCGATGGCGGTATGCAGTCAGGACCTGAACCTTTAGTTGGATCAACAGCGAACAACTTTTCGTAAACATCTTGTTCAGAGAAGCACGGTGAGGGCAAATTAATGTCATAGGAAGGCAAAGAGTCTAGGTAGCTGTTGTCTTGGCATACATCAGCAGAGCAATACACACTTCGGAAAAAGTCTGCAAACATATTAGCCGACTCGATTGGATTATTTGCAGACACCAATTTTTAACGATTTTGAGATATTTTTAATTTGGGAACGGATAAAAACCATTTATGAGCGGTACAAGTGCTTGGAATGTGTCTTAGGCAGTAAGACAAATTAAAACAGAATGGTTATGAAAAATTGAATCATTTCTGGATCAAATGAAGCCAATAGAAAAAAAACTCACGCACAATTTCCCGTATGTTTGGATAACGTGCCACTATCAAGCCTAACCCTTTTATGAAAAGTAATAATTCCCTTGAAAAAATACCTAAAATTAAAATTTCGAAGGTAAAAAGGGTGACTTGACATGTTATCACAGAGAACAGACATACAAGCTAGCCCAACGATAGTTTTGAACATTTTTTTTTTTGATTTTTGGCTGGGCCTTTTCGAAAACTGGCCACCTGAAAATTTGATTTGTAACTTTTGAACGGCGCAATAGATGGCACTACTTCAAGTCATCGTATTTTTTGAATGTCAGCATTTGAAATTTTACACACTTTTTGGAAGATTTTTTGTTCGAGCTTGTACGTCTGTTCTCTGTGATGTTATTTTAATATTTACAAGTTAAGTAATATGTTACGTGATCAAAACGTATCTCAAACTTTCAACCTGTTCGAATTTTGAACAAGAATTTACTAAATTTCTTAAAACTACATAATCTAGTTAACTGGTTAAATAAAATACAAAATTAGTATAATACAACACAAAACATCAAATCAACGACTACATTCGGGGTAGGTATTAGGTACCACCTCTAGAAACAAATTGCACACCATTACAAACACTGATTCTCTCTTACCAGGGGTACTCGAACCCTTGGGAGTAGCCGCACGGGTGTTCCGGTTTGCAGCAGTAGTCCCACGACCCGATCTCACCACCCTCGATCTCGCACGAGTAAAACCCGGTCACCTTGTTGCGTTCGCATTTGGATTCCGGCCGGCAGGCCTTCCCGGAAACCGTATACTGGCGCCAGCTTCCGTCTCCTGTGCGCGCGGGTTTTGAAGGTTTTTTTTTGGTTTGTTGTAATTCGCCGTCGCGCCGGGGGTCAATTTTGTTTATTTTTTTTTGAATTTTGCAATTTTTTTACAGGTGAAGTTAATGGACGGGGATGTTGGGGTTTTGTTATTCGAAAGGGTTTGGGTTGGTTGAGGTCATCAGCGGAATCGACGACATGGGCAGGGAACCAGAACGCAGAACGTTGTTGTTATTGGTCACATGGTACACAAAGGGTAGAAGAAGACAAATACATATACATAAATGGTTATTACTCAACAAGAACGACTTAATGAGGAAGCTAAGATGAAGCGGCAAGATTTCATTCTACGGATCGGTTCGGCATGGATGATCGCAATGATCTCTGATTTGATGACTGTTATGGCTGGTGGGCGGTGTGTTTCAAAATACGTGAATTGCTGGATGAGCTTAATGAGATGGGTTTTTGTTTGTGAATAGAAATGGCTAGGAGTCGTTGTTCTTGGTGGATGTGAGTTTTTCTGAAGGTGGCGACTGATGATCTTGTGGTTTATCTTTCTGTTGGTCTAACTGATCTTCGGTGCGCGTATTAGGATTAACTTTGTGATTAGAGGCAGTTTTTGGTGACGATTGCCGGTGATCTGTGTTGCTGTTATTGTTGCTTTTGCGGTTGATTTGATTTGGAAGCAGAATGATAAAATTGGGAGATTTCTCCCCATCGGATGATAAATTGCGGTTTTTACCCGGCTCTCGGAACACATCCATTCGGCGATCGTGATTCATACGATTCCGGTTGCCACCATTGCTGGACCCACTGCTGATGGTTATTATTTTGTCTCGACACGTGTAATCGAACGGATTCCATGCGAACAGCCAAAAGTCGCGATCATTAGTGTGTGCATAATGAACTCCAAGTTTCAGTTCACTTTGGTCCAGATCCGACATCTCACAGTTGTAAGTCGATGCTTGCGATCTAAGAGAGGTATTTAAAGTATAAATCCCTCGCAATTCCTCTCGGCAACAAATTTACTTACCCAAAACTAAACGACATACACTTGAACGGTGAGCTTTCTCTAAGACGGGCACATTCGTTTTTACAATCCAATTCCGTGTTGACCGATATTACTTTCTTAATAGCTGATGAGAGCAATTTTGCTGGAGAACCATATCCTAGATAACAGACTGGAAAGAGACCGAAGATAAGTTTTATTTTCTACACCTTAGTGTATAAAAAACACGTTTAAAATAATACCCGGGCAAAAATGTATGAAACTTGGTTCTTGGGTGTACACGGATGTACTATATACGGCTCAAAAGGTTTTGACAAGACAAGGAAAAGATTTATGGGGCCAGAAAAAATCTATCTTGGGAAAAAAATCTTGGGAGAAAAAAAGTTATTGCTTAGTTGTGTGTGAGTTTACTTCAAAAACATTGATTCATATCTTAGTTTGTTAGTCGCAAAATGGTCTGAACAACCAATTTGTTTGGGAGGAGTCATCATCACGTGCCTGAACAAACTTTTACACGAAAAGGTACAGGTTATGTTAAAGAATGACTAAAGAACCCATTTGGAGCATTGTTGAGTTGGAATTCCTTAAAATCTATCATACGAAACTATATCTTACAGTTCTTCAAATTGAACTTTTTCCGGTGATGTCATGTCTAATGTCCCATGTCTTAGGTCTCATGTATCAGGCCTCAGGACTCTGGACTCAGGTCTCAGGTGTCAAGTCTCAATTCAGTTTTCTCAATTGTTAGGTCTCAAGTCTCAGTTCGCAGTCTCAGATCTCATTCCTCTTGTGTCAAGTCTCAGGTCTCAAGTCTCCGATCTCAGGTATCAGGTCTTAGGTGTCTAGTTATATGTCTTATTGTCTCAAGTTTCAGAGCTGCAGATTTTTAATGGTCTTTTTTACACGGTTTTCCGCAATTAGCACGGGTTTTTTACACGGTTTTCGGGAATTAACACAGTTTTTTACATGGTTTTCGGGAATTAAATCGTTTTTTTACACGGTTTTTTACGCGGTACGTATATCAGTGTAAAAAAAACCTCAATGTATTTCTAACAAAAAATGTATGTCAAATGAATGTAAAATCGATAGGTTTTGAGACTATTTTTCTATTGCAAATAGCTCTTAAAACTCGTACAGAACATACGCTATTACTTCTTTCTCCCACGGTAGATTTTCTTGGCCCGATACAATCGTTTTCTTGTCTTGTACCTTTCGAGGTACATATAGAAGTACCTACATCCGTATACAAACCAAATTGTCTACTCTTTTTAAATGTTTTAAAAATTGCAAAGGGATGTCCAACGTTATTCGTTTTTTATGAAACCGTCTTACATTTCTTCTGATGTTTATCATCGATAATGGGCTGAATTTCGCAACCCTGCCCGTAGCTAGCCCGCTCGAACACATCGAATCCTTCGTCGAACACCAGATGCCGCTCCTTGTCCATATCCCGGACCGGCCAGTCCGACAGCTGACAATTGTCGATAACCGAATTGATGCTATGGGGTCCAAAGCTGTAGGTGAACGCACGACAGGTGAACTTTGACGATTTGATGCACTCCAGTTCACACTCGCCCACCGATCGAACGGTCAGCGAGTCGCGTACGATTGCCTTGTAGAACCGGGACGAGTCGACCATGCGAATGAAACATTCTGCGGAAAAGGTTTTTAAAAAATGATTTAAATGTACCTATACTTATACCAAAGAAAAAATAAAATCAACAATCAACTAAAATGTTATATGATCCTTTTTTTATTGTGGAGATCAGTGATGCAGAATGTTTCGGAAGTTAACTGGTAAATACTCTTGAATGCAACTTCATCAATAAAAAAAGCTATTGATCTGCTAAGAATACTTCCGAACTACTCACGTGCACTCGTATCCCGTATCGGTGGATGTACTTCTAGCTGACAGGCTTTGGGGTCTTCGGTCATCGAGTAAATGTCGTAATCTCGGTCGGGCTCCAGATCGGCGTAGAAGTCTAGCAGGTTGTACGGTCTGTCACACAGCAAACAGTTTTCCCGGGACACCAGCGAGTATCGGTAGCTAAAGGTTCGACAACGGAATCGCGATTCTGTGGTACACATTCGTTCGCAATCGATTACCGTGGGCGTATTGAGGGAATATTTCACAACTCCTCGATGCAACCGGAAACCTTCGCTAGTCTTCACCGAGCATTCTTCGTTGCCCGGCCGTCTGCTCCACTGGTGTCCGTAGGGAATTCGGTCAAGTGGCCGATGATCAGGTATAATAAGGGCGTGCGAGTCTTCATAGCTATACTTTGGTCCACCATAGCTCCAGATTGCGTTGTCATCTACATGATGTTCGTTTTTGAGTTCAAAGTAGTTGAATGCAGTTGGACCATCGTACCGTTTGACCTCGTTCCGGAGGCCCCAGTAATCTGAAATGGATTTGTAGGAATCGGTGCCGCTGTTGCCGTAGGAGCCACCATAGGTGCCCCAGTTTTTATGAGCGTCCTGTCCTATGAGGTATGGAATGAAGCTGTTGGGTTTTTCGTTATGTGAGGGATATTGCGGTTGTGCTGGAGGCTGTGGAGGAGGATCGCGGTCTTCGTATGGATGACGTGGTCGATGGATCATGGGACGATCCTCATGGTAGGTGAATGGAGGAGGGCGGTAGTAATCGTGACGTTCGTACGTACCGCTTACGTATGGACCAGTGTGCGCCGGTTTGTAAGTATCTTGATCGACTGATCCATAACGGTCGATTTCGCTGCCGTAGAAAGGTTTGTAGGATATAGATGGCCTGAAGTTGTCGCTTGGAGGTGGGAAATAGTTTGAACCATACCGTTCGAACTCTGGACGGCCGTACATCGGAGGTCGATACTTGTCGACAGCTGTTATCGGTTTGTAACTGTCTTCACCAAACGGAGGTCGACCCATTGGATAGGCATGAGGTCGATAGGTTGTGGGTCGAATGTAGTCCAAATTTGGACGATATGGTTTCATTCCACAGTCCTTACACCCATAGTTGGGTCGACAAAATGGGGAAGCACTTCGATCCCGTTCAAAGTAATCGTAATCGGGATCACGTATTAGATTGGCATCTCGTTGGTGAGGGCTTGAGTATAGGTCTATTTGTGTTAGCGGTTGGTCAATCAGCTCACAATCGCCTTGGCCTCTGCCGGTGGGGTCCAATCTGTAAAAAAAAAAATTATGTATTGGGAGAGTTTGTTTTTGAATATAATTTTAGTATGGAAGAACTTGTTATTATTAGGGAGTTTATTTCCTTTGGAATAGGGAAAAATAAGGACTATCATAATTAATTCGAAATAATAGTTTGGTGGTAAAATACGAGACGGTACAGAACACTTCGTTAAGCTTTCTGTTTATAGATACAGTTGCATCAACCACTACACATTAGTAGGCCAAGCGGTAACTTGCAGTGCGAACGAACAAAAAGATGGTATGTGATCGCTCAGATGAGCTCCGGACAACGCAGAAACGGATCTATCAATGTGTAGCCTTCTCAGTTTGTTATCATCACGTCCGTTACAACCGAGGTTTGGTTGCGAAACGTTACGGTCGATAGTCTGATAGTGGACTACCACCTGTGTTTGATTTTTTATAGCCATAGTTTAAAGAGACTTGTTATTTAAACGTTTATTATACTGTGTTTAATTTATGGTAGTTACTTAATATTTCGTTACTTTATGTTCGTTCGCTCTGGAAGTTCCCGCTTGTGTAGCGAACCACGCTTGGCCAACTAATGTGTAGTAGTAGATGCAACTCTACCTATATCGCCCATTTTCACCATCTTTCATTTCTTCTAACTTTTTATTCGTCTACAAAAAAATTTCATAATTTTAAAATGTTCTTACTAAAAAAAGGACGAAGATAAATCTCTTCAAAAAATATGGTTTAATTTCCATCATTATAAACAGTAACAAAAATAGAAAAGAAAAATATCGACCAAAATGATCAATCCCGATACTCAAATATTTCCCGCAGCTTTCATAACCACACCACATTGAACTCAATTAAATTTCCAATAAGTTGTAGGCGACTTTCAATCGTGAATTACAACGAATCCAACACCTTCAGCGTACCAGAGAGAGCAACGAAAAATTTTATAATCCGAGTTTTTGGAAATGAGGACTCCTTTCGAAGGAAAAGAGGTAAATAATAAATTATTAGACACCATTCATCCACATATCGCTAAACTTCCGCGAAATACGACTGAAGTTTTGATTTACTGTCAAAATTTCAATTGCATGAAAGGTCCCGGCAAAATTAAACAAATTCAAAATAATTTACTTGGTTCGTCTTCCACAGTAGTTTTGGCAACTGAAACAAACTGGGACGAATGCGTTAAAAGTGAAGAGATCTTTGGAAGTATGTTTAGTGTTTTTAGGAACGACAGGAACCTTCAAGAGTCTGAGAAGAAAGCAGGCGGTGGAAAACAATACTTTGCATTACATATTTGGCGAAATTGTCAAGTTAGGCCTAAACAAGGTTAATCACGTAAAAAATGAAGAAAATTGTTATTTAGATTTTCTTTTGAAGAATATTCCTGAAGGTTTCTGTGTGACAGAATTATTGCAGTGAGTAAATTGGCAACAATTTTTTAAAGATAAAGGAAATGTCTAATCATCGGTTAGTGCCTTTTATCATATTCTGAACCAAATCATTTCAGAAGACATTCCATTATGTAAAGAAAACACGACGCCATAGAAATACTAAACATCCAATTTGGTTAAATAAATATATAAAAAACCTCAAATATCGCAAACAGAAAGCACATAAAACGCACAGAAAGTACAAAAGCAGTGAGAACCGAATATTCGTTTCGGGGAAATTTGACTTGTAATTTGTTGTTATTTTCGTAACCGCAAATGTTGACTGATTTTTATGATATTGAATTCATTGTGTAGGTAATTTATTCTAGTTTCTAAATATTTAAAAATAAAGTGAGTTTGTTCTACCAGGTGGTCTTTAGATGGTTAAGAATGAAAACAGTCCCAAAAACATTTTTTTAAAAATTGCTTATAATTACTGACAACTTTGCAGTGTTTGAGTGCTTCTTTAATTTCTGGAATTGTCAAGAATACATTTATCCGAGGATGTATAAATATGTGGCGGTTCAATGAACATTTTGACCGCTATTCCGGATTTTCCGGTAAAAAAAAATCTAACTCAAAACAAAGACATCCAATTTTGTATTTGCTTAGATGTATCTCATTTCTCAATAAACCGATTTTCTAAACTCAAATTTTAATTTTTTCTCGTTAACTTGATTATTATTTTCATAGAACATACCTGGTCTCTAAAAAATCTCAGTTCCTCAGTATATTCGAATGATTATTAAGATGCTTCAAATCTGCGCTTCGGGTCATATTGACGCGAATGGCATTGGAGGGTTAATAATGATTGTCGAACATGTTGGTGATAACTTAGGAAAAATCTGCAATATTTTTGCAAATTTTTTCCAAGAATTCTATACCACTTATTCGGAAGAAAATCGCGAGCGTGATTATTTTGCATTTGATCCAGAATATCCTAGTAACATTGGAGTCAATTACCTTCATGAACAGGATATCTTTAAGGGGTTGAAAAATATTTAGACCCCTCAAAGGGATCTGAGCCAGATGGAATTCCTCCAGTATTTATGAAGAACCTTGCCAATGAAATTACATACCCTTTGTTTCAGCTATTTTATATGTCACTAGAAACAGGAATTTTTCCCAAAGTATAGAAAAGCTCATTACTGGTTCCTATTTTTAAATCAGGGCGGAAAGCTCATGTAGATAATTATCGTGGAATTGCTATTATCTCTTGCATTCCCGAGCTTTTTTAAGGCAACTGTGAATGAAAAGTTTTTTTCTATAAATAAAAAATCGAATAACAGCCAAACAGCATGGACTTTTCAAAGGTCGATCAACTTCAACAAATTTACTTGAATTCGTAAATTATTATATAAATGCAATGGATAATGGGAATCACGTTGAGGCATTGTATACAGACTTTAGCAAAGAATTTGATCGTATAGATATAGCGATGCCACTTTATAAGTTGCAAAAAATTGGAGTTGATTCAGGACTTCTGAAATGGCTTGTATCATATTTATCAAACAGACAAAAAATCATAAACTTTAATGGAAAGGAGGCAAATCTCATTCAAGTCACTTCAGGTGTCCCACAAGGCTAACATTTAGGACAACTTCTTTTTATCTTATACGTAAACGAAATTAAAGCTATGATCATTTAGTATCCGGACACTTTATTTCGGTGATAGCGATGGGGAATATCTTTATATACGACAATTTTCGTAACAATATGGAAGGTTTGACGACTTATTTGGTCGTCTTTTGCGACTTGAGCGCAGGGCTCTCATTTTCCGTCAGTTGAATAAAAATAAGATTTTTTTTGGGATTTTGAACCAATTGGTTTATTCATCCCCAAAAATAATAAAAATAAGATTATTTCAAAGAAATGCGTTTTTGCTGTCAAATTCAAGTTTATATCGTACAAATTTATTATTTGCCTGATTGCTGATTTTTTTCAACGTTCATGAAGTTATTGTTAGTACCTGGACTTAATCCCCTGACCATACGATCTGCAGCTCATGATGGTTCCTCGACGCTATCTGGAATATATAAATTCCAGGGGATTTGCTTCAAAGGCATTAAACCAAAAGCAAATCGTATATTTCTATTACTAAGATCTTTTAAATCGTAGAACACGTCATCGATGATCTAAAAATAGATCAACATTTTGAAGCCTCCTTAAATACGATTCTAACCATCGATGTCTTATTATCATAAACGATTTTATTGAACTTATTTGTATTCTTTTACGATTGCCAGCAAATACGTTTTACGAATATCAGACATGCGAATTAATTTGCATAGGTATACGATTGCATGCACATTGTTACGAATCAATGCAGTTATATACGATTTTATAGCATTTATTATCCAGTGGCAAGCAAAGAGGCGAGCTTACTTTCTTTCTGCTAAGATCTAACACCTGGTTGTTATCGTATTTTATGTTAAAAAAAATCTTAATTTCGAATTATTTACGTGCAAATATACGTGCAAATATACCTGTAAACATATCGTATATAATGCAGCAAAACCAGTATATACGTATATTTATTTATTTCACCAAACATCGTAGGCTACATATATATTCTTAAAACTAGAAGTACAATCTTAATATTACTTTAAATACTACAATATTAGGTTCTTAAGTGCCTGTCGCCGTAAAAAGCACTTTTTAGCTGCTGTTTAGACATAGTAAAATCTATGTTCTGGTAGTTTTTATTATAATTCTGCATAAGACAATTGATTGGACTATTTTTACCATAATCAGTTCGAGCAGAGGTTAAAATAAACAGATTTCTGGTTCTCAACTGGCGACTCGGACAATAAAAGTTTAACTTATTTAGTAGATAAGTAGATTGAACACGCTGATTAATTATGTCGTTTACAAAGGAGATTGCAGCAAATTCTCTTCTAACACTTAATGGTTCAATATTTATTAGTAAACAGCGTGATTCGTAGCTTGGTAATTGGCTCTGAGACCATCCTAGATTTCGTAAAGCAAATAGAACAAATTGTTTCTGAATGGATTCTAAACGGTTTTTATGAGAAATTTGAAAGGGGGACCACACAACGCTGCAGTATTCAAGTATGGATCGGACATAAGCTGTGTACAATGTTTTTAATGTATATGGGTCTTGAAAATTATAACTAAAACGTTTTATAAAGCCAAGCATACTATTTGATTTTTGAATTACTGAGTTATAGTGATCTAAAAAAGTAAGTTTTGAGTCCAATATAATACCTAGATCTCTTATCTTATTGATTCTCTCCACAGGCTCATTTCCTAATGTGACAATTTCATATGACGGATATATTTTCCTTGTAAATACAATATGTGAACATTTTTTCACGTTTAGTTCAAGAAGACTTTTACTGCACCATTTGTAAAAAATATTTATTTCATTTTGAAACACCCTGAAATCTTCTTCGTTGTTGACTATCATATAAAGCTTCATATCGTCTGCGTATATAAGCACGTTTAGCTGGTTCAGTAAATAAGTAATGTCATTGACGTATAAGATAAATAATAAGGGACCGAGATGGGAGCCTTGAGGCACACCAGATGTAACGGAGATGCTTTTCGAAAGTGAACCATTGAATCTAACAATTTGTGTACGGTTTGTCAAATACGACTCAATCCATTTCAGCAGTTGTGTACTGAATCCGTTTTTATGTAGTTTAAGAATTAACAAAGGGATGTCGATTCTATCAAAAGCTTTACTGAAGTCCGTGTATAGAGCCTAAACGGAATTTCCTTGATCCATAGAGTGGATATTATAAGAAACGAATTCAGGTAAATTAGTCGCTGTAGATCGTCCTTTAACAAATCCATGTTGCTTTTCAGTTATGAGTGTTTTTATTTGATTATATATTTTTTGATTCACTATTGCTTCAAAAAGTTTCGGTATGCACGTTAAGATTGCTATACCCCGGTAATTCTTAATGTCAGACTTTTTCCCCGACTTGAAAATAGGTACAAGAAAAGATTCCTTCCATACTTGAGGAAAAACACCGGATTTCAACGATGAGTTGAACATTATAATTAGCACACATTTTCTTGATTTGGATTGTATTGTCGTAATAAAATCATGCAATGTATTCAAATACGATAAAGAATATGCATGGGCCACACATTGTAGGTGCAGATATACGAAAATGAGTTTAAATAAGATTATATACGATATGATCTGTAAAATAAAATACGACTTCTGGTTGTCTGGGAACCACTCAAAGATGCTCACAAAAATCAAACCAAGCATTGGAGTGGGACCCTTTATCTCAAATATGGGTAAAACACTATGGTTATTGAGAATAATTGAAAATAGACCCCTTAACTATGCAGTAAATCCGTTTCCGGCAGGCAAAAAGTATTGGCTGACTAGTAGACACCAATTAAATAACCAATAGTGAACAGTTTCATAGATCACAATCTGTGCAACCGGTTTTTACGCAATATGGTAGATGTGTTCTGATGGACAAAGAAATTCATTTTAAAACCGGATTTAAGAGGTCAAATTCTTCGAGATGCCTTCTCATGAAAAGGTTCGAACCAGGTTCCAATTGCTTTTTCTAGGTGAATTTGTGTAAAATATCATGATTTTGCAAAGGTTTTGCTTCTGTGGTAAAAATAGTAGATCAATACATGACTAAAGTGTCCGTCCCGGGATTTCCCGGGCGGGAATTCCCGGGAGATTTAAAAATTCGGGAATTCCCGATTCCCGGGAATCGTAGTTTCATTCCCGGGAATTCCCGACATGTATGAAATTATTTCTCTGGAAAAGCCTGAAAGTCTCCGTAATCATTCTTATTGTTTTTTTTTTTTTTTTGAAAATGTAGTCATACAAAATTCATTGAGAATATGCCGATTCCTGTGGCAGTAGACATTTTGCAACCATTTGGTACAATTATTTTATTCAAATAGATTAGTTTAAAAAGTTTATAAATCGCCACGCCGTATTCATTGAACGAAAACCAACAATAGTTCGAAAAATATATAAAAAATCGCGCAGCAGGTTGAAAGATTGTGTTTTCTCGAAAGTAACATTCATGCACTTGTTTCCCTTTGGTTTTGAAAGCTAGATTAACTTCAAAACCACAAAATGAAGAATACATCGTTTTTTTTTATATGAAGAGCAAATATTTAAAGTTCTCAGAAAAACGAAAAATTGTTGGTATAATCAACCAAATAAAAATAATTTTTTTTTCAACACCTAGTTGCATGGATGAATTCTTCATTTGACTTATACAGATTATTTTATAGTTCGTTAGACTGTTTTTAATTTATCATTGTTGAAAACAGTTTGATCAATTTGATTAAAAATAAGTTAAAAAAACAATGTAAAGTGTACCTTTTAAACAAATTATGGGCTCGTATGCATGACAGGTTCGATAAGCTATGTATATTTGAATCGAAGTGCATATATTATACATGATTTTGAATATTTCCCGGGATCCCGGGAATTCCCGGGAAATAGGCCACCAGATTTCCCGATTCCCGGGAATGAGAAAATGGCCGGGAAATGGACACTCTATACATGACTAAAAAAAGTGTGCAAAGATAAAACAGGGATTTTATAATAAAATAAGAGTATTTCTTGTAATCAATAAGAATTTTTTTAAAAATATTTTTACAATAAATATCATATTAACACCTTCATTTCCTCCATAGAAAGTTTTTCGATCAAATCAATAGTTTTAAAAATACACACCCCCAAATCCCTTTCCCCCGTTCCTACGACCATGCTTGTAATAATATATATATTGTAATTTCAAGTATTTGAGTCAACATGAAGGATCAATTATATAGGTATGAAAATAAATATTTCTGATGGTCTCAACCTTACGTGTTCCTTAAAGCTTGACTGCTTTCGAATTATGTAAGTAAATACACTTCAAAATAATAAATTTTTCGTGATAGATGACTTTTTACGGGCACCTTCTCCTTATCGTTTTAATTTCCTTAATGAAGGTATTGAAAATGGCGAAATAGGAACTACTAGAAAGCAGAGTTTCCAGCTTTGCAATAGTTGAAGTCTATAGAATTGGTCTGCAGCATCAGGAAGCAGTGAACGCACGTTAACCACAAGTAGGATATCTCCCATGTCGTTTCTTTGTATCCGCTTTATCCGTAATGTTCCGCAAGAAAAATATAAATATGATTGGTCACTATGACCTGAATATTTTTCACAACGATTGATCTTTGTGAAGCGTTTTCATATCTGTGAAAATAATTTGATGTTAAAAACAGCTTTTTCTCCAGAGGAAACATGAGTCAATTAGAAAAAACATTATACGCAAGCAAATCGATCACGGATTGAAATAGCTATTTAGTTTATGAATGCCTCTGCTCTATCTACTTGATGTTTTGTGCGGAATTAGCTGAATTGTGTTTCGAGGCACTTCGACAGGTGTCGTGACATCAAGCAACATCTTCGAGAAATTTTATTGCATAGCGAAGCATAGCTAAAGCGTGGACAGCAAACGGGAAGAAGGTTTATGCAAATGAATTCAAAGCTAGAGTTTTCTATTCCTCGATCTATTCCTGGTGGGAAATTAGGAGTCTAGAGTAAGTAGCTTCTTTTTTTTGTATTTTTTTAATCAAAATTTGCAAAATAAATTGACCAGGAGAAAGAATTTCTTCAC
Organism: Uranotaenia lowii; assembly: GCF_029784155.1. Classification (NCBI taxonomy): domain Eukaryota; kingdom Metazoa; phylum Arthropoda; class Insecta; order Diptera; family Culicidae; genus Uranotaenia; species Uranotaenia lowii. The sequence goes on from NC_073692.1 coordinate 137,320,627, forward strand.
TGTACTAAGCGTGCCTCTTTAGCTCAGAAGGCAGAGCGCTGGTCTTGTAAACCAGCGGTCGTGAGTTCGATTCTCACAGGAGGCAGTGCTATATTTTTTAGCTTTTTTAGCATTTTAAGTATAGATATACATATGTACAATGTTTGAAGCAAGTATATAACTTTTTTGTAGCAATTTCTTAAGGTTGATATATAGAAAGTTCAATTTCACATAATTAACTCACCGATAGTTAAAACCTTCGCAGGGGAACCTTCGTTCATCGGCACATTCGCGTTGGCAATCTTCTTGCCGTTCACAGACCAACGTTCTTCTAACCCACTGCGGAGCAACACGTTTTCCGGCCAAAACTCGACGATAGCAAGCTGAAATTGAAAGAGAGGAAAAATGTCGTTTAACTTTCACACAATTTTATAGTTTTCTAGTCGACTGTTATTCAATTGCAGCTATTCTAACTTGCAGATTCATGGGTCCACAAAAGTGATTGGGTTACACGAACCCCAACTAACGTCAGCAAATTTCACGGCCAAGATCATGGAACTTGCTACCGGTGCGAGCGGCATTTCTGCCGGTTGTTATTTTCTGATAAAATCCACCTCAAACCCATAACGCCCATTGTTTTGGTGCCGCTAGGTTGAAGCTCATAATGCTGAAAATGCTCACTTAACATCATTTTAATCGCCGATGGATTACCCTAAACTGATTATCACTTCCTAACCACCTACTGTGCGCATTCCATTGCATTGCATTCCATTCCATTGCATGAGCATGATCTCATCAGGTATACTAATTTTTCCCCCCGTGTTGTTGCTACTGCACTGTTGTCGTTGATCTTATGAATAAAATTTTCATGAATTATGAGGACAGGGAAGCGCACCCGACGTTGCTCATAGACGAATCCAGAGACAATGTCAGTACTAGGACTTTGATTCATTACCCGTTTCAAGCCGAAACATTCAAGTTCAAACAATTTAGGAGAGACGATGACGGTTTCGGGTGAATGCCTTTGACTTTTGGACGCAGTTTATTGTTTGTTCTGGTAAAGTGGTGTGAATCAGGAAGATGTTGACTAGGAAATTTTTCTGTGTGACAGGAAGATGGATGCATTCTTCCTAACGAAATCGATGCGTAAGGTTAGGAAAATTTATGGATGTTCAAAATAACGTTCCTAAACTTACAGTTTTGAGGCTAACAATTTTTTATTTTGTGTAGGTATCGAACTTATAGACAAAACATAGAAATAGTCTGAATCAACTAGTGTCAATAATTATGACAAGCGTTTATGCTAGTAATTTTTATAGTGCGAAATGTTTTAACCCTTCGTTTCATGATTTTTTTTTTATTTTCCTTAAAAATAATTTTAAACAGTCAAAAATGATGAGTAGGGGAGATGAGGGCATAACGAGCACCCGAGGCATAATGAGAAGTCCATTTTTCTACATAAGTACGTATTTCCTTGAACAAATTTTCATGAGGACTTGTTTCGTACTACCTATAGTATTAATTTTTCACCAAAAAGGAAAAATCCTTTTCATATTTACAGAAATATTAAATAATAACCAGCAAGGTTCTCAAGTGACGAAAATATTATAATTTTTGAGCACCACCAAATAAGCTTTTATGACCTTTAAATCATCTTGATATAAAATGTACGCACTGCAACATGATCTACATTTTTATAAAATTTTTGATTTTTCACTTTAATCAATTGTAAAACGCGTTTTTACTTTAATTTGTTCACTAGAGGCGAACAGAGCACTTTCAATGAAGGCATATTGAGCATTTTCTGCCGGGGAATCTAGCAGCGAATTTGACTCGATGAAGTCAATTGAGTAATAGAGCTACAGCTTAACTTGTATCGTCTGACGATTTGGCCTATTGGTAAGATGTCGGAGAGGTAATCAGTAGACTCGACTTCGATTCCTGTTCGAGGGGATTTTTTTTTTGCACATACCATTCATGATTGATTTTTTTTATTGTTACATTATACGGCTAATAGCATCAAAGCATCATCCGTCAAACAAAACACCAGAAACATAATGTATGAACATGTGTTAATTCATTGAATTCTACAAACAGACCTAGATTATTTTGTTTTTGCTTTGTTTGATGAATCTACGCCTCACCGTTTAGTGCAATCATGATCATAAATGATAAAAGAAGAAAAAAAAATCACCTCCACCAGGAATCGAACTCGAGCCTACTGATTATCTCTCCGACATCTAACCAATAGGCCAAATCGTCAGACGATACAAGTTGAGCTGTAGCTCTATTACTCAATTGACTTCATCGAGTCGAATTCGCTGCTAGATTCTCCGGCAGTAAATGCTCATTATGCCTTCATTAATGGTGCTCATACTGCCTCGGGGGGTTTCTCATTATGCCTCTACAGTGACTGGTTTTCAGCTTTCGGCAAAATTTTTTAAAATGCATCTTTAAACGTTTTTATCTACTTTTTCAAGTTTCATCCAATTAGACAATAGACTATTTGAGTGTCGGAACACGAATCAATGATGTAATTCACATATTACAGCTGTTCTCTATGGTTAAATAAGCATTTTCCTTAAGGTGCCCATTATGCCCTCATCTCCCCTACCTACATTAAGAAATAAAATTAAAATAAAATACGATTTTTTTCATTTTTCCATACATTAATTGTTGCAAATTTGTTTCTTTATGAAACGAAGGGTTAAGGAAGTGATTTTGGAATTCTTTAAACGAGTTTTAATGACCATTAACGTCTCTAGAACTGCGCTCAGAAACAAATCTACAGTGGATAGAAAATTTTCTTCTTCCTTGAAATTCACCTATCTTATCCACAATGAGCATTTAAATGGAATTTCCGGAGCAAAATTGTTTCGGAATTTTCTGTCTCTATTATTCACGTTAACCTAAGACTTCATCATTACCTTTTGCGTCACACAGAATATACTGCCAGAACCTAAAATGATGAGAAAATTAGTCAGCTCCAGGGCAGACCGTCTTGCTATTCTTTATGACCCAACATTACCAGATAGCGGATTCGGTTCATGATCAAGAGTTGAACAGGCTGAGGTAAAATAGCGTAGCCAAATGCATTAGCGATTTTTTAGGTTCGAATAGCAGATGTAAGACAGTTCTCTTCTATTTTGAGACTCAAATCTGAAGAGCAACAATAGAATAATAGGTTCTACATGGTGATGAATGTACGAATCATTTTTTTAACAGGATGATTTTTTAAGCTATTTTCTTAACAAATATGGTAGTTGTTCAACCAAAATCTATCTCTGGCATTGAATAATGAAAGACTACCGTACCGTACTCACCTATCATTCTGAAAATTTTAAAATTGGATATCGTCCTTACCATGTTTGTGGTAGTCAACAAAAGACAAACAAACAGTACCATATAAATGACAAAATAAAGGGTGATACGGTCAAAATTTGTTCAAGGGAAAACGCGTGTAAATCGGTGAAATCGTTTATTTAAAAAATCAAATTCTTTTTCAAGTTTAATTAGTATATAATTCAGGAAAAATATTCAGTTAGGCTTCCGCTTTTCCAAATCAGAATTGCCAGGCCTTACGCTTAACCCCTGCCATCAAATTTTGTACAGCCACCTTGTCCACCTTCTTCGCCGCAGAAAGCCAGTTTGCCTTGAACTGCTGCTCGTCCTTAGAAGTTTTTTTGGTCTTCTTTAGGTTCCGCTTGACAATAGCCCAGTATTTCTCAATTGGGCGGAGCTCTGGCGTGTAGGAAGGGTTCTTGTACTTGGGAACCACCTGCACGTTGTTGGCGGCGTACCACTCCATGGCCTTTTTTACCGCAATTGAAAGATGCCAAATCCGGCCAAAACAGTACGGAAGAACCGTGTTTCTTCAGGAAAGGCAGCAGACGTTTATTCAAACACTCTTTCACGTAAATTTCTTGGTTGACAATCCCGGAAGCTATGAAAATGCTGTTCTCAAGCCACAGGTACAGATGGCTTCCAAAACCAGATATTTCTTCGCGAACTTTGACAGTTTCATGTGCTTGAAAATATCTGCTACCTTTCCCCTTCCTTTTGCCGTATAAAACTCCTGTCCCGGAAGCTGCTTGTAGTCGGCTTTGACGTAGGTTTCGTCGTCCATTACCACGCAGTCAAACTTCGTCAACATCGTCGTGTACAGCCTCCGGGATCGCGCTTTGGCCGTCGTATTTTATTTATCATCGCGATTTGGAGTCACTACCTTCTTGTAATTCGATAGTACGGCTCGTTTTTTTGGCTCGATGCATGGTTGTAGACGATACACCCAGCTTATTTGCGGCATCTCGGAGAGAGAGGTTAGGGTTTCGCTTGAAACTACCGGCAACTCTCTTTGTCGTCTCAGCGGCTTCCGGTTTTCGATTTTCCCCCCGATCCAGACTTCCTGGCTGTCGAGAACGTTCCCCAAACATTTTAATTACATTTGTAACGGTTGATTTGGCAACTTTTAGCAATTTTGCCAGCTTTGCGTGCGAGTAGCTCGGATTTTCGCGATGCGCGAGCAAAATTTTGATACGCTGCTCTTCTTCCTTGGACGGCTTTTGACAACTGAAGAGTGAGTTCCAAAATCAAAATAGGAGCTACATTTTACACACGCCTTCAAAATGAGGGGTGTTCAGGTTTTTTAAATGCAAAATTGAAAGAAATACGACAAGTTGATATTGGCCAAATTTTGACCGTATCACCCTTTAGTTATAAATTATAAATGGAAAATTTCATTTTGATTGGACCACTCTAAGGCGATCTTCAACCGTCTTGAAATGGATAATTTTTGAAAAAAGGTAAATTCATAATGAAATTATAATTAATTCTGGCAACTGTGAAAATCTTAAACGATAATCTAAGTGAAGAACAACTTTTTAGAAAACAACAAGTAGTATTGGACTGAGTTATAGACCTTTTTGTTTTTACTTTTGCATACCTTTTCAATGGAAAATGGAAAATCAAAAATTAAACAATAGAGGCTTTTTCTCAGTAATTTTTTTTCCTTTTTTTTTGACTGAACTTAAAATATTGAAAATGAAACATTCAGAAATGTTTTAAATCTTTCAAAGAATATTAAAGTGACTTTAGTAAGAGAAAGTTCACTGTTGTTGGGAAAAAATGGTATAAATTTTGACACTTGTGGCTCATTTTGAAAACTTTACCATGCAAAAACATTTCCAAGATCTGCGGCCTTCAAGTTATTTTTACAACACATGTCCTATTTTCGCATGCTGTGATGCAAAAATAGCTCGATTTCTATCACATACGGCTGAAATAGAAACAGTGATGTAAAAAAATACAACGCCCAAAGATTTTGAAAACATTTTTGCATGGTAAAATTTTCAAAATGTCAAAATTTCTACTACTTTTTCCCAACACCAGTGAACTTGCTCTAAGATTCCTAACTTAGTTTCTGAAAATGGAGAAGTGAAGTAGGCATTGACCGAACAGTACGAAGAATTTTTTTCTCGCGTGTGTCAAAATCGTTGTCCTGAAAAAAAAAATATTCTTTTGGAAATTGCACATTATTTTTTATTGCTATGTTATATTAATCAGTTAAAAGTGATTAGCTATGTTCTGAAAAAATTGATTGGTTTGCATGGGGCAGGGAGCTTTCCGGATCACCCCAAGAATATTTCTCGATCAAGCTGAGGTCCAGCCAGGAAGCATCGCAATGGATTTCAAGATAGTGGATAAACATTGATTTATCTTATACTGTATTATCTTGTTCATACCCCTTATTTTATCGAAGAATTTTATTTAATTTTAATTTTTAAATGCTTTATAGCAACTCACGAAATATTTCACTAAGAATATTCAGTCCCCATCAGATCACGCTAAAAAAGCTCCTAGAAGCACTTTCAGCTTTATTCACTGCCAAGGAAATTTTCTCGTTTATCTGCAGCTGTGTAAGTTCTTCTGTCATATCATTATCATTAGAGTGTCCCACCCGGGATTCTCAGGGAATTGAAAAAAAAAAACGGGAATTCCTGAATCCCGGGAAACGCTTAAGAAATCCCGGGAATTCCCGAAGCCAATAATATGTGCTGATTAAAAAAAAAGGTTCTAAATTGGAATAATGAATAAAATTGAGCAAGGCAAATGATAGTTCTACCTTGGTGGCGTAGTCTTAAATATTATTTTTTCTTAAATGTGGTTAATACATTAAATTTGATAAAAAACATGTTTTTCCAATCGAAAACTTAGTGTAAAAGTGAAAAACAACAAAGAATTTATAAATCTAAAAAAAATCCAATAATAAAATGCTACGGAAAGAATCTGAATGTTCTGCTTCGCAACACTCATCATTTGGAGCATCTGTATCTGTGGTCTATTCTTGGATCTAATATACACAGGAATTGGACCAACGAAATGAGATCCAATCCAGTAAAAAAAACTGGAGAACACTTGTGTTCCACGGCATAAATATATAAGGTAGGCTACTAACTCGAGTAAACAACTCGTTTGAATGTAAACAAGTGACGTCATTACTATCTGCCTATAGCGTGCCAGGCAGAAAGTTTTGCGCGCGTAAGATAATTCTGTTTACACCGAGGATCACTAGATGGATAGTAATGACGACATTATCGGGAAGATATCACCTTATTATAATGTACACCGTGCTCGTGTTCCATTAACTGTCAAACGTGGTTTAGAACTGCGTCGAATTGGATCCAAATCACATCAGTTTTGGACCATCCTTATACCAGTTCCAAATTATTAAATTATTATTAAATTAATTTAATTATTATTATTTATATTTATATTTATAAATATTTAATTATTAACCTGAAGTTAAGCTAACTAACTTCTTTCGATGGTGAGAAATCTTTTTCAATTATTTCAAATTTTTACAGCTAGAATCAGACGAGTTTGTCGGTTAAGGTACTTTGTTATTGGATCTTTGGTTTGCTTATTGAAATATTGAGGCATTAAAAAAGTTTGAAATGTTTTGCAATACTACTACCGTAAATTTAAAAATACCATTTTGATAAGGATTCGTACGCAGTAGAAGGTTAAGATCTTCATGTTTTCATTTTTCCCGGTATTCCGTGAATTCCCGGGAAAAGGATCATAAGATTTCCCGATTTCCGGGAACGTTAAAATGGCCGGGAAATGGACACTCTAATTATCATTGAGTATGACAGATTAGTAAATCAAGATTATCATATTTTGTCCCCATTTCGCTGAAAAAGACGGGTTAATTAGAACCATGTGAATCTGAAACCAGAAACTAACATTTACAAATCTACTTATATTTCGAAAAATCTTTAATTCTATACATATTTATTTTTTAATCATAGATATTTGCATTTTTAAACATTTATTCACAAAACTAAATGAGAAATGTTACTAGTAATGCAGACAAATACTGAAATTCATGGCTTTTAGACTTTGAAAGAAACCAAACATTATCTGAAGATTTTTTATAACCTATTTAATCATGTTTCAGATATTTTCCTCTTAATAGACAACGTAATAAAATCACATTTGATAATTTAAATATTTTTCAAGTCTGACCAGCAACTTTAGCAAAACAGCAGGAACAGCAGAAAATCAAATATATTTATCGTAGTTATTAAACGGAAATAGAAAATTTTTAATTCAAGTTTTTCGTTTAAATATAAGGTTGATCGATTTCGTGAGCATAGAGAGATAAAATTTCTAGCAGTTGATGCTCACATAGAATAACAGAATAAGAGTTTTGTAAGAAATATATTTTTATGATTTTCAAACAATTTTCAAGTTGTTAGAAATGACACAAGTATAATAGAAGAACTTTCAGTTTGAAAATTCAAATATCTAAGCTTTTTATAGTTTTGGTGATAAACAAAAAAATAATCATGTCTTAAAAGACAACAGTCGTTTTCAGAACTTTGCAACTCAGCCTTTCCTTTTGTAAGGTATCGGTTAATGGTAATTCTTGAGCTTTTTGAAAAGCATGATATTTCCGATTTTTCCTATTCAAAGCTGAAAATTTGATAACGACCTCATTCCTTAGGAAATTTGGGGAATTTCGGTAAAATCATAACTTCAAATTTTCTTGTAAAACTGTAGGAGTTAACAAAAACAGGTTGAAATAAAAAGATCCATGCACTTGTTAAAAGTGTTTCCAGATCTTTTCCTTTTACCCATACTTGCAAACAATTATTTTTTGCTAGGATGCAGAGGTGACCTCGGTCCAAAAGCGCAATTTTATATCTGTCATCCTTTTCTCTTTTTTTCCTCACTATCTATTGACTATTAGCAAGGCCGGATTAAAAGGGGGGCAAAAAGGGGCAATTGCCCCAGGCCCCCCGGCTTAGCGGGGCCCCCCGAGAGAAAAAAGTTTTAACATTACTTTAATCATACTACTTCAAATCCATGAAAAGAAATCAAAACTAGAAAATCTGGATGAATACTTGTAATATTTAAACTAATGAGCCCCCGTGAAATAATATCTAGATTAGTTTTTGTCTAAAAAAAGTTAAGGGTGGCCACTAGAGTAAGCAGTGAAGGAGCTCTCCCACATTTTGCGAGCTGAGATTATCAAAATCTTCTGGACAAAACACCTCAAATTTTCATTTTTTTATCGAAACATATCAGTTACTATATTTTGTAAAGAACAGGTAAAATAAAGAAAAAACCTCTCCTCATTTTCATTACATTCAAACGTCTTGCACAACAATAATGTTTGTTGTTACGTTAAGTTTCCAAGTGATGGTTTACTGCACCAAAATAGCAGCTAATTTCGCTTTATGATAAACATTTCAGAATTTTACCCGGGCAGTATTCGGGTTAATACCGCGTATTATAATAACTTTTCACCCTTCAATCATTATTATTGAAATTTTCATTGATTTATAAATTCTAAACCCTTTTCCTCCCTATTTTGAAAGTTAAATATAAAAAAAAACTGTAGTTGCTTAAATTGAACCAATCGACAGTTCAGGGTTTCTTTATTGAATTTACATCCCAATTTCTGTCTTAGACTTGAAATTTGTATTGGAACATTTTCAACTGATTCAACCAAAATTTTATCATTGAGTTGCTAGTATCATTGAGGGATTTTCTCAATATGAGTATTTCTATGATCTTAATCTTATCTTTATCCAGATTTAATTCATTGGGATTTCAAGTCTTGTGTTGTTTCTTCAGTTACTGAAGTTCAGTTTTATCTTTTTTTCTAAATTTTGAAAATTCAGGATCTTTGTTTAAGGTTCTAAACTCATTTGGATTACCTATCTGATTTTTTTTGGAATGATAACTGATTCTGTGTTTTAAACATTTAATCCTTATTCTCATTTTTTTTTTCAACCGATCATTTTTGCACAAATACCCCTTTGGCTTTGAGGGCATCGAATGAAACTTTCGTCACATTTAGAATAACAATTTGATAAAAAAAATTTATCTGATTAGAATCATGTTCAAAAACATCTCAGAAAAGATTTTTTTTGTGTTAAAAAGACATAGAATTGAAACTAACATTTGGTGCAATTTCTGCTTTTGCTCTGATTGTAACTTTGTATCTTTTTTTTTTAAATTTAATTCATATTTTGTTTCTCAAAACTTGATTTCAAATTATGATTGAGATTTGAAACACTGCATTTTGGTTCTGAATATGACGTGATTTAATGTTATGAATTCTTGAACTCTTATATCTGTATCTCTATGGAATGTGGATTTAATTATTTTGTTTATTTTTTTAAATACTGTTTTCTATGTTTCAAATCTTCATGATACTTTCTAATTGTCACTAGGTAAATATTTCTCGAATAAGCACAAACCAAATGATCATTGATGATATAAAAATCGTTTATAATATCTATCCGTTCATTTTTTTTAAATAAGAGGATTTTAGTTGGTGATAAGGGTTTTAAAAAAAAATGAGAATTAAATTTTGCATTTTGCAGATTAAATCAGAGTTTTCATTTCTAAGAAATTTCTAAACTCTTCCCTAATGTTTGCACCAATTTTTATTTGAAGATATTAGAAACTATGTTCTACACAGACAACATGGCTATTTGAATATAGTATACTGCACTCATCTCCATTTTTTTACACGTTTGAAAGATTTTTTATTTTCTGGGTAGCATTTGAAAAAAATCGAATTATAGGGGCCCCCCGAGAAAACTTGCCCCGGGCCCCCCGATGGCTTAATCCGGCCCTGACTATTAGGACGTGGCCGGCGCCGTTATTGATGTCAAAAGAAAGAGCATCAGTTTTGTACATTGAGAATGAGCTTCTTATCCCAAGAACCATTTATTTGACCCTTGTGCAAAATTGGTGGCTTAGGTCAATCACGGAGAAGCACCATTGGCAATGGTGGAACTCGTTCTACTGAGCCATGCCTGAGATCATGGAATTCGAAATTATTAAGTTCAGATTAAGGAAAGCAACGAAAATTTGAATATAGGATTTAAAATGAGTTGTATAAATATCTATGTGTAATATTCTGTTCAATATCTAAAACATATGAAAATAGTTTCGAGTTTAATGATTTATGGCGGATGTGAGTAGTCAGTCAAGCTAAGCTAAGCTAAGCTAATCCTAACTTAGTTCTTGGAAATTTCGGAAAAAATACTTTATCAATGAAATGACCAGGGCCTAAAAAGCCGTGCTGCTGCACACATTTTAATGATTTTAACAAGATTAAAAAGGCAAGATTTCCAGAAAATCAGTTAACAACTCGTAGGTATATAAAGGAAACATGAAGAAAAACCAACTTAAGTGTAAACATACAGGTTGATTATGATAATTGTTTTTTGTAGTTCGTTAGGTAATTAGATGGGTAAAATTGATTGAAAAAGAAAATATTGATGGATTTGTAGAAACCTTTCGTATGGAACGATAAAGCCCTGTAAACTATTGATTCAGTCTTTTTTGTAGGTCAAAAGGTTGACAATATATTTGTTCTGTGAACCTCCCTTCTATTTTATATATTCAAGTGCTTTTTTTTAATGTTTTGGAGAAACTTAGCGATACGAAGGTGTTTTTGCAAGCCAATAAGTTTTGTCGATCAACGCTTGCTCAAAATTGGTATGATTTTGTAATTTGGACAAAAAGCGCTAATTGTGGGAAATAAAAACTGTTCCGTAGTACGTTGTATGCGAACGAACTCGACTGTAAATACATTTATTATTAAATGGTGATAATGTAAACAATCTTTTATGAACTTACAAATAAGTTTCGCCGTTTACCCTAAGCTCTAGCTCTGGCAACCCTAAACCGTCGGATATCACCGGCTATTTGAAGCTAATGGACGAAAATCATATTTATCATCGGGTACAAAACAAGTATTCTTGCGTACTTACGCTTTTTCTTTCCTACCGCTCTAATTGAGCTCAACCCGGTACACCTAACCGGAACAATCGAACGGTCACTCAAACTCTTCCGACTCACAAACCCGCGAGCACTCAAATCACGCGCAACTAGCAAAATAGATTCCACCTAGGTTTTCTCAAAAAAACTATTCACTAAAAACTAACTAACTGCCAGGTCAGGAAAAAACGTGTCGCAGTTTCGATCAATTTTCTAACAATGACAATTCTTTTTCGGCGCCAACGCGTTGACGTTTGTCCGATCTCCGTACCAAGGTTGCCAGTTCTACTAACACCCCAACCCGTAACGTCGTAGTCAATCGACTTTACTCTCCTCCTGCACGTCCAACAGAGCAACCTTTACCGCTGGTCTTTGAAGAGTAGATCCGTCGCAAGTCTCCACGTCGACCTTGTGAACTTGTCCGTCTCGTCCTGGATAAGTCCTCACCACTTTACCTCGGAGCCATCCGTTGCGCACGGACTCGTCAACGATGACCACTAGATCGCCGACCTTCAGCGGCCGCGTTTCCGCGAACCATTTCGTCCTGCAGGCTATAGTAGGTAGGTAAGCTTGCACCCAGCGCTTCCAAAACTGGTTTGTTAAGTGTTGAATAACCTTCCAGTTTGGTCGAAGAGGTGTAACATCGTCGATTGGTACCCTTGGTGGTTTGCTGTCCTCGCCGGAACTTAGCCAAAGGAAATGATTTGGAGTCAGCACTTCTTCCTTGGGATCCTCCAGCGGCACGAACGTCAGCGGATGGGAGTTGACTATCAATTCTGCTTCCGAGAGCAATGTTCGCAGTCCTTCATCGTCTAGCCTTTGATGGTGCGAGAGAGTCTTGAACGCCTCCTTCACGGACCGGACTTTCCTCTCCCAAACCCCGCCCATATGGGGGGCAGAAGGGGGGTTAAAGTGCCATTGTGTATGGCTGTTGGTAAAATAGCTCGCTAACTCCTTATTGATTGCATTGGTTTCTTCTTCCAACTCTCGTGCTGCCCCGCGAAAGTTCGTCCCATTGTCGCTGAATATCTCTTGAGGAGGACCATGCTTAGCGATAAACCGCCGAATTGCCATCCTGCAGGATTCTGCCGATAAAGAATGCACCACTTCTAGGTGCAACGCCCTCACCGAGAGGCAGGTGAAAAGCGCGACCCACCTTTTTTCGTCGCTACGTCCTCGTTTGACCAGCAGTGGTCCGAAGTAGTCCAGCCCTGTGAAGGTGAACGGTCGTACATAGGGTTTAACCCTGGGCTGGGGGAGTGGGGCCATTTTTGGAGCCTGTGGTCTAGCCAGATAAACACGACACCACATGCAGCTTTTAATCGCCTTCTTCACGCTGGCTCTCATCCGGGGGATGTAGTAACGCTGCTTGAGCTCGTTCAGTACAGTCTCGGTATTGGCATGGCCGTACTTTTGGTGAAATCGCAGGATCAAAAGAGTGGTGACATGATGATCTCTTGGTATTATCACAGGATTTCGAAAGTCGAACGAATAATAAGCCGCTTGAGGGTCGATTCTGCTCGCCATCCGGAGAACACCGGACTCATCGATCACCGGTGATAGCTTCGCTAGGACACTTCCCTTGCCGATACGCTTCCACTGCTTCGATGAAAGCTCAGAACTGCTTCTAAGCGCTTGAATTTCTTCCGCGAACACCTGTCGCTGCACAGCCCGCCAAATGGCTGCTTCCGCCGACACATAATCATCACGATTCAGATCACCACAGGATTCACTAGATTCCACCGGTTCCCGTTTGAAGCGCTTGAAGCGGTGCACGAAATGATACATATAAGCAACTCGGTTGAGTAGCCCATCCCACCGCGAGAAACTTTCCATGTTGACTACAAAATCATCGTCAGACTGACGATGAACGTTTACCGACCGTAATTCGTCTTTGGGTGACTCCAAGCAGGGTTTTTGTTTCGGCCATTCCTCTGTTGGTTGGTACAAGAATTCGGGTCCTTTGTACCACAAACCATCTGGATCGAAGTTGGGACCATTACCCCATTTGGTTCCTTGGTCGGCTATGTTGTCACGGGAAGGAACCCACTGCCAGTCTTCCACCGAAGTATTCGTCAAAATTTCTGCTATTCTAAAACCGACAAATTGGCGATATTTTCGCGGATCCGCACGGAGCCAGGCCATAACAGTCGAAGAATCGGTCCACAGGAACTTTTCGGTAATTTGCAGTGAGTGACTTTCTTCTACAGACTTCAGCAACCGAGAACCAATCACTGCAGCGCCCAGCTCGTTTCGAGGTATGGATTGTGGTCTTAAAGGTGTAACTTTGGCCTTAGCTGCCACCAGAGCGCAGCGGGGAGTATCTCCGTCAACGATTCTAAAATAGGCCGCAGCACAGTAGGCCAGCTCACTGGCGTCCACGAACACATGCAGCTGAAGTGAATTGTAGCTGCCGGTAGTGTAGTTGGGGAAATAACAACGTGGCACTCTTACATTTTCCAACTTCGGTGCCAGTTTGATCCAGCGCTGCCACTTATCAAAGTCGTCGTCGCAGATAGGATCATCCCACAGAATTCCCGAACGCCAGATGGACTGGATGAGAATTTTCCCATGTATGGTGTAGCAGGCCACGATTCCGAGCGGGTCAAAAAGGCTCATGACTACCTGCAACACTTGCCGCTTTGTTGGTCGCGTTTCCCCAGACAGCAACGGGAGTAGATCTGTTCGGAAATCCGCCGAAAATACAAACACATCTTCACTCGGTACCCACATCATGCCGAGGACTCTTTCGGTTTTTGTCGTCTTCTCGATGGCAAAGCTCTTCATCTCATCTCCAGTAGTCACCCCAACCCGTTTCAGGAGGTGTTCGGAATTCGACTGCCAACTAGGTATCTCAAAACCAGCCGATCGGTTGACCAAACTCACTTCCAAAGCCAGTTTCGTTGCCTCTTCAATTGTATCACAGCTCGCAAGGAAATCGTCAACGTATGTGTTGTCAACGATTGCTTCAGCAGCTTCCGGATAGCGATGTTTATGTTCCTGGGCGTTTTTATTCTTAGCAAACTGTGCTGAACACGGGGAGCATGTTGCCCCGAACGTTGCGACGTCCATTATGTACACGTCGAGCGCAGCTTCTGGATTTTCCCGATACAAAAATCGTTGTGCGTTCCTATCTTCCGGACGAATAATCAACTGGTGGAACATTTGCCTTATGTCCCCAGCGATGGCATACTGTTTCTGTCGGAATCGGCAGAGGACAGATAGAAGCGGCTTCACCAAATCCGGCCCTTTCAAAAGCTGGGAGTTCAGAGAGGTTCCTCCATACGTAGCCGCAGCATCCCAGACTACACGCACCTTCGTTGGCTTGCGCGGATGTCGCACTGCGCTGATTGGCAGGTACCAAATCTTTCTGTCGTCACTGTTGCGGAGCTCGTCTGACGTCGCTTTGTGAACGTACCCCTTCTGTAGATAATCGTTGATTTGTTTGTCAATATTAGTTTTCAGTTCGGGATCTTTCAGCAAGCGCCTTTCAAAACAACCGTGTCGACGTACTGCCATGCTAAAGTTGTTCGGAAAAACCGGCTCATCGCTTTTCCAAAGCAATCCAGTTTGGAACTTTCCGGATGGTGTACGAACTGTCGTCTCTTCGAGCAATCTTCTGGCCCGTCGATCTTCATCGGATTCGGGCGGATTCAATCCGGATATCGCCAGGTTTTCGAATTCAAAATACTGCTGGACCATTTCATGGAGCTCGCGGCTATTGGAGCACTCGCAGACGTGAACATAAGCACTACCTATCGTCTCAGGTGCTCGTCTTCCACCGAATATTGCCCATCCGAGGCGAAATTTAGCAGCAACAGGTTCTCCTCCGGATCTTTCCCTCTTCTTCAAAGCTAAGTTGAGCTGAGCATTATCGACACCGATAAGAATTCGTGGCACGGCCGTCCTATAGCTGCTGATGGGAAGTCCACTCAGATGGGGGAATTGCTTCGAGAGACTCTCATAATCCAAGCTCTGCTTCGGTAATTCCAAGCTCTCAACGGTTCTTACGTTCGCCAGCTGATGGATGCGATTGTTCGAAGCACCCGAGATACCTATCTCGACCTTACGAGAGTTACTCTCACTTCTCGTGACGTTACTAGTCCACTGCAGGCAAAGCGGAATTCTTTCGCCCACCAAGCCCAGTTCGTCGATAAGTTCGTCTTCGACCAGCGTCAGGTCGGATCCGTCGTCCAGAAAGGCAAATGTGGACACTGACTTCCCGTTCGCGTGAAGAGTCACCGGAAGTATTTTGAAGAAAGTGGTGCCTTGCTGGTGTTGATGGTGGGCGGTTACCGATACAGAAGATTCCGATCCTTGACTCTTGAGAGTCGTACCACTTCTTGGATGTAACAGTTTATGGTGGGGCTCAGGGCATCCATTGATCCCGCAAGGCTGCTTGTTTCGGCAAGGCCACCTTCCATGCGGCGCCAGACAACGCCTACACATTCCCGTTTCACTGATGAACCTCAGCTTCTCTTCGAGCGGCAACGTTTCGAACTGCTTACAAGTTCGGACTCTGTGCGTTGTACTTTTGCACATCAGGCACGGCTTTAGCTCCGGATTAACTTTCGAAGCCGGTGGTCCAGGCGCTGAGGACACGGAGGCGGAATGTGCGTTCAAATAAACTGGCTTCTCCTTTCTCACAACACCTTTGGTGGCTTTTTCATTCAGACCAACATCCGACGTCAATTTCACCTTGCATGCCGCTGTTCGATAAGCCGACACAAACGCACAGAAATCACCAAGCGACGGTTCAGGAAGAGCTGCTAAGTTCATACCCCATTGTAGCTGCAAGTCGGGTGGAAGCTTAGCGACCAGCTCTGCCAGCAAGAGTGGATTGTCCAAATGGGTGTTCAGTTTCGCTGACTGCATGTACGTTACCATGTTGCGTACCTCTCTGCCGAACGTCACAAGCGTCTCCAATTTCGTCACAGATGGCTGAGCGGTTTTCCGGATCTTGGATAGCAGACAGTATACAATTTGGTCTGGCCTTCCACACTCGGCTCGTAGGATGTCGATAATTTCCGGGATTGCATCCGGCAGCGTTAGAATATTCTGAACCTTTTCGCGAGCGCTACCAATAAGACTCTTCTGTAGCCTAGCGAGGTTCTCGTCGGGTTGTATGCCACACATGGCCGTTGTCGATTCAAATGCACTCAAGAACATGGGCCACTCGAGTGGGTCCCCGGAAAACTTGGGGAGGTCTCTAGAGACAACTTGACGCGCCGCCAGTTGCTGTGGCGTAATCATGCGACCTGTAGCATGAGGAAATCCTTTACCCAAATCTGCTGACACTGTTGGTGGAACTGTAGGCGGGTGCTGCTCGGATGCTTGCCAAGCACACGGCTGTACATTCAAACCAAAGTTCGGATGCCTGACTGGGTTGTTGATAAAGACTCCTCCCTGAGGGTGCGCAAACTGATAATCAGCACCAGATGACGGCATGTCAGGAATATTCGGAAAATACATCGCCCCGTAGGGGTTATTCATCACTGGAAATCCAGGGAACTGCGACGAGCTCGGCGGTGCCAATGTTAGCGGATTCACTGGTACAGGTGGAACTGGATTCTGAGCCACTGGCTGAAAACGTGGATTCGAATCAAGATAATTGCTCCTTGGGCCCGGTGCTATAGCTGGGGGAGGATTTCTTACTGGAATCTCTGCTTGTTTTGGCGCAGTGCTTGGTTGAATCTGTTGACCTGATTGAATAACTGCTTGCATTCTTTGCCGCTCCTCTCGCTGTTGGATGGCGGGATGTGGGTTCGCACTTGGAGCCACTGTCTCGGGTTTCTGCTGGACTGGGGTAGAAGTATGCACGAATCCGCATTGTTGTTCCACCCAACCGGCGATACTTCGATGACTTTTTCCTCCTACGCTACGATCACATCCTTCATTGAGCTCTTCCAGAGCTATTTCTGCTTCTAGCTGCTGCTTTCTAGCGAGAAACTCGCGATCCCGTTCCGCTTTTTGATCCTCCAAATCCTTTTGCTCTTTCAGGTGCCTCAAACGAAGATGAGCAATAGCATTGACTGAGACGACTGATCCGGCATTCGAATTAGACGAGGATTGAAGTCTTCCGAAATTTCGATCGTCCTTTCTCCCACTTATTGGATCGGTGGTATTACCATCACGTTCAGCAGCGCGAGCTGAAGCAAATGTTGTGTGTGCTTCGGGCGAGTTTATGTTGCCGGTTTGAGTCAAATTAACTGCGTTGTGAATAGCTACGCATCTGCAGCAGAGCCAGCTTCGATCGGCTATGGTAGCCGTAACACCGGCGCATCCATAATGTTGCCATTGCGAACACTCGTCACAAGCGACCATGCTCTGCGCTGAATCCGGGCGGCGACATGTCACGCAGCTGTACAGCTCTCCGGTAGGGCCTTCCATCATCGGTTCCAGGTTTAGGTTGCTCGTTGCAGCTTTATTTTCGAGATTTGTGGGAAATAAAAACTGTTCCGTAGTACGTTGTATGCGAACGAACTCGACTGTAAATACATTTATTATTAAATGGTGATAATGTAAACAATCTTTTATGAACTTACAAATAAGTTTCGCCGTTTACCCTAAGCTCTAGCTCTGGCAACCCTAAACCGTCGGATATCACCGGCTATTTGAAGCTAATGGACGAAAATCATATTTATCATCGGGTACAAAACAAGTATTCTTGCGTACTTACGCTTTTTCTTTCCTACCGCTCTAATTGAGCTCAACCCGGTACACCTAACCGGAACAATCGAACGGTCACTCAAACTCTTCCGACTCACAAACCCGCGAGCACTCAAATCACGCGCAACTAGCAAAATAGATTCCACCTAGGTTTTCTCAAAAAAACTATTCACTAAAAACTAACTAACTGCCAGGTCAGGAAAAAACGTGTCGCAGTTTCGATCAATTTTCTAACAATGACAATTCTTTTTCGGCGCCAACGCGTTGACGTTTGTCCGATCTCCGTACCAAGGTTGCCAGTTCTACTAACACTAATGTTAATAGGATTTTACACTTATAAATTTCCCCCCACCTCCGGTGAAACTTCTAGTTTCTAATCGGCTTTTTAAATAAATCAATACAACTCAGATTGAATGTTTCAAATCAATGCTTTTTCCGGTAAGTCATTGAAATGA